>NC_089912.1:40266587-40484087 GCF_040182565.1 Anser cygnoides
AGGCTGTAGAGAGGTGGGGGTAGGTCTATTCTCCCACATGCCTGGTGATAGAACGAGGGGGAATGGGCTAAAGTTGTGCCAGGGGAGGTTTATGTTGGATATTAGGAAGAACGTCTTTACCGAAAGGGTTGTTAGGCATTGGAACGGGCTGCCCAGGGAAGTGGTTGAGTCACCATCCCTGGAGGTCTTTAAAAGCCATTTAGATGTAGCCCTTAGTGATATGGTTTAGTGGAGGACTTGTTAGTGTTAGGTCAGAGGTTGAACTAGGTGATCTTGGAGGTCTCTTCCAACCTAGATGATTCTGTGATTCCCCCCGTTCACCCTCTTCCACCTACTTCCAACAACTGCTGCAGGGGAATGTGAAAGGGTACTGTGGTCAGTCTGTAACACTTTGTCTCTGATGTTCCTTCATGGTCACTCTCTGCCCTGCTCCAATGTTGGGTCCCTCCCACAGGATGCCGTCCTTGCCAAACTGATCCTGCGGGGGCTGCCCATAGGCAGCAGCTCTTCAAGAACTGCTCCCACATGGCTCCGTACCACGGGGTCCATCCGTCAGGAGCAAACTGCTCCAGCAAGGGTCTCCCACGTGCAGCAGCTCACCCCAGAACCCCTGCTCCTGGGTGGGCTCCTCTCCATGGGCTGCAGCTCTGGCCTGGGGCCTGCTCCTGTGGGGGCTCTCCATGGGCTGCAGCCTCCTCCAAGCCACAGCCACCTGCTCCACTGGGGGCTCCTCCATGGCCTGCAGCATGGAGATCTGCTCCATGTGGGATGCATGGGCTGCAGGCGGACAGCCTGCTGCACCATAGGCCTCTCCACAGGCCACAGGGGAACTTCTCTTCTGATGCCTGGAGCACCTCCCTCCCTCCTTTTGCACTGACATTGGTGTCAGTGTTGTTTCTCACATCTCTCTCCCTGCTGCTTTTACACAGCAGTTTTTTTTTTTTTTTCTTTTATAAATCTGCTCAGAGGCCCAACCCATGTTACTCACTGGCTCACCTTTGGCCAGCAGTGGGTCCCTTTTGGAGACAGCTGGAACTGGCTCCCATCTAACAAGGGGCAGCTTCTGGATTCTTCTCACAGAGGCCACCCCTGCAACCCCCCTGCTACCAAATCCTTGCCATATAAACCCAGTACAAAGTCTTATACCTTACATATTATTGTTGTAAAGAAATTTCTACACTTCATGCTAGCATATCCAAATCTCATTTGCAACTGGAATTTGAATGTTTTAGTCATTAATCGAAAGCACATTTTATTCACTCAAGTTACAAATATTAGCATGGTGGTAGCTTCTGCTTGGAGATTAAATGTGGTTTTGAGAGAGCTCAGTCCACTTTTCAATGTTATTTAAAATTTGTGGGGTAAAATTTTGTATCTTTCCATCTATATCATCCATCTATACCATCCTATGACAGGGCACAAAAGATTCAGTGTTGGATATTAGTGTTTAGATATGTACTGAAAATGTCATTTGAAGGTATAAGTAACTCTTAGAATCCTAGAATATCTTGAGCTGGAAGGGACCCACAAGGTTCATCAATTCCAACTCCTAACTCTGCACAAGACAACACGAAAATCAAACCATATATCAGAGCGTTGTCCAAATGCTTCTTGAACTCCAGCAGGTTCAGTGCTATGACCAGTTCCTCGGGGAGCCTGTTCTAGTGCCTGACCACCCTCTCTGACCACACCCAGCCTGACCCTCCACTGTCACAGCTCCATTATATTTCTTTGAGTCCTGTCGCTGTCCCCAGAGAGCAGAGCTCAGCGCCTGCACCTCCGCTCCCCTCATGAGGAAGCTGTAGGATACCATGAGCCCTCCTCTCAGCCTCCTCTGCTCTGGGCTGAAGAAACCAAGTGACCTCAGCTGCTCGTCATATGTCTTGCCCTCTAGACTCTTCACTATCTTTGTTGCCCTTCTTTGGACACTCTCTAAAAATTTTATGTCCTTCTTATACAGTGGTGCGTAAAACTGCACATAGCACTCAAGGTGAGGTTGCACCAGCACAGAGCAGAGTGGCACAATCACTTCCCTCTACCAGCTAGTAATGCCATGCTTGATGCACTCCAGGATACAGTTGGCCCTTTGGCTTCCAGGACACACTGTTTACTCATATTCAACTTACCATCAACTAAAAACCCTAGATTCCTTTCTGCAGGGCTGTTCTTTAGTCCCTTATACCTCAGTCTGTATGTTATAGTAAGTTGGATTTTAACACACTTCCCACCAGTAGGTGTTCTCTAGACATATAAAAGCACAGTAACATTAGTGATGAGGTGGCTACACAGTAAAGGTAGAGTAAAGATTATACAAAACTGATGCATAGTTCCAAACCAGGAAATAGATAGATAGATAGATAGATAGATAGATAGACAGACAGACAGATAACTCTTGTTTTGAGGGTGTATGTTATTTTAAAAATGAAAGTTAATATATCAACTATGAAAACAAATACTGGGAACTAATAGGTTTGAGACAACATAAATTGTCTCAATATTAAGATAAGATAAATTGAAGTCCAGTTTTATGTACCCAAATGAAATGAGTAGAGAGAAGTCATTTTCTTCCAACAGCTTTGAAAGAGCTAACCATTTATGATGTACAGTTAATAACACTCTTTTCTAGCAGATCTGTCAAAAACAATAGTATGTGACTGGAGAAAAGTAAAGTGCATTCAAGAGAAGGAGAAGGATGAAGTAAAATACAAACAATTAGTCTCACATTACTAGAATGCGGGGCTTAAGATCAGCTTTGAAGGACAGAATAATTAAAAATATTGAAGTCAAAGAGAACAAAAATGAGAAATAAAAATGTAGGGAGCTATAATAAACTAGCCCTGATATTTTTTTTCTGATTTCACAAATAAGGGGGATTCAGTACACATGTTCATCTGGCCTTCAGTAAAGCATCCAATATGGTGTTATGTGGAAAAAATAGTAGTCCTACAAGTGAAAATGAAGGACTAGTACGAAAATTATATGGTGAGCAGAACTGAGCAGGATCAATCAGATCAAGCTCAATAATAGAAAAATACATTCAAAGTCATATACCTTTAAACCGTATTTAAGATTTTCTACATTTTGCAGAAAATATTGAAAATTCTTCTCCATTAGTGATAGATATACATTAGGTTATGACTAAATCATGAATGAAAAGTAGCTGTGAAAAAGAGAAATCAAATCCATCTCCCTTTGAAATATAAAGGAAAAATAATGTTTCAGAAGTTCTAGACAAGGGAATACCTCTATCACATAATACCTTAATCAAGTCTTCAGTCTACACACATCTTCTGAAAGAAAACGAAGTTCAAACGGTATTGGTTGCAGATGAAATAGAATGATGAAAGGAAACTTTAAGCCCCATGAAGAAACAAAGAGAGCTTGGCTACTGTGTTGTTGGCAGTTTGTCTTGTTAAAGAAAATGTAGCAGAGACAAGGAGCAAGAAAGCAGGAAATTTATTTAAATTCAATAAAAAATAAATTTAAAAAATGAAATAACCATTAATAATTTCTTTTTATTTATTTTAAATAATCCAAAGAAGTTCCCTTTGAAAGCACAAAAATGCCTAGTCATGCAGAATCTCTCACTCTTTAGTTCTTCTTAAAAAATAATCTGCAAAAGAAAGTATGCTGTCTTTTAAGACCTAATTTGACCAAAAGACAGTTAGATTCATGAAACCAACAGGAATGCCTGATTTTCACAAGGGTCCCTCTATTATGAAGTGGATTTTACTTCAGTATTAACATGTGCATACGTACATACCAACATGTATGCAAGGACAGCTGTCACAGCTGCACTTCGTGGTTTACTGCTGCCAGAGCCTCTCCAAAAACTCTGCAATACGAAGTAGTCAGCTGTGTGCACTGCTAGCTTCTGTGCAATCACTATATGAGCTGCTGGAACAAACCTCACAAGCAGAACTGGTCTTTATTTCTATTTCACAAAGTAGCATAAGGAAGACAAATTTTTGATTTTGTTTTTAAATGAACAGGCTGCATTACAGATATAAATGTTTAAGGGAATGTAATAAGTAAAATGCCTAATTATTTTTTAATTTCTGAAAAGCAGACATATTTGTCATGAACAAGAATTGAGATAGCTATATTAAATTCCAAGCTCTCTTTTTCAGCTATAAATTGCTGTTGTCCTCATGAATACTTCCTAACCCATATGAGCTGGTTGACTAACACAGCAAAAAAAATATGATTTGCCTTTTTTTTTTTTCTTTTACAAGAATGACTAAGCAATAAATTTCCAAGATTCAAAAACTGGTCAGAAGCAGACCCATACAAAGCTGAATCTTGCAAAAAACCTGCCACAGCTTAGTTTTATTACTGTGGTCAGTCTTATTGTTCTTGGTGGTAAATGTAAATACATGCACAAGTGCTGGTAAATTAAGTTTTTATTTTCTGGATAAAAGAAAGATTGTATCTGACACAAACATTACACTAGCTTCATAGAATTAGAAGGAAAGCACTTTTATCTCAGCTAAGAATTGAATTAAAAATCTGAAGCAATACAATAAAGTGTTTCTTCATAACAGGAGAAAAAATAAATATGACAAGAACACATTCATTTGGCTCCAGTGAAACTGGAATTCATTGGAATTCAAATACTGGAGTTAAACTTTTTCAATGAGTACAAAACAGCAACACCTGAGATAAGTACACACCTTGTACACCATATAATAAGAGATAAAGGAAAATGTTTGCTGTTAACAAATTTTAATGCTTAGGAGGGACGGACTGAGGAATAAGTTAAATTCTTATTCCTCAAAATTCTATTTCACTGATACAAGTTGTTATGAAGCTGTCAGCAATTTATTAATAAACGTATTTAAATAATTAAGAAATCTCCATGTTAACATAACAATATAGCAATATTAGCAAGTGAATAGCACCAGAAGAGATTATTAGTGAGCTGGTAAAGCTGTTGTCCGGATAGATTTCAGTCTAAATTTTGTATGTCACTGGTCAGAAACACGTCAGCTTTTTTTAAGAACAGGATTTTAGGAAAGTGGAATTATACTGAAGTGGAAAATGTCACATTTGGTCTTATGCAAATGTCATAGGCAATACAGAAGGTTTCCCATAGGTGAATGTTACAGTTATACACCTGTATTATTTTTAAATACTGCTTTTAAAATCTTTTCTAAAATATTGGAACATCACATTCTTTCCTTGTCCACCTAGATCAAGGTATACTAATCAGGTGTGACTTTCACTCCATATGAAAAGACACAGACGGTAAACCTGAAACAACCTACTGCACAGAAAAGAAGTCAGGAGGAATGAACAGAATCATTTGATCCAGCTCCTGTGCTGCAAAAGGTTAAAAGGAAATTTGTTAAGCAAAAATTAAAATGTATTCCAAAGCAAAAGTCATTCTTAATGGAGAAGGAGAATCAGTCTGTGCACAGAATTGGTCAGGAAAATCCCATTAATCTGTTATTCTTTAATACAAATGTTGAAATTTTAGTATTTGTCCAGTACAGATAGGAATAATTGTTTAATTATTGTGAAGAAAGTGAAAGCTCCAAAATCCAGGACACATCTAAACACTATTAGACTAATATAACCAGATTCTGAACTGTACACATGGGGCTTGCTATCAAGACGCACATCAATGTTTTCTACCCTTATGCAAATATTCATTAGAAACTGTAAAGATCTCTATTTCACTGTAAAAGTCCATGGCAAATCCCAGTAGGCTTCATTAGACCTGACATAATAAACTGGAAAAAAAATAAATAAAAAATCTTGCATTCATTTCCTTTATCAGCAATACCTGTAGAGTCAGTGTTCAGTGGTCTGCTAAACCAATGAGAGTAAATATTGAATGTTACCTGTGCAGGAGAAATCCACCAGTATATATTCATTGTAGAGAAGGCCTTCTGCCAACTGAGTTGTCATTTCCCTGTCTTTCTCTACAGGGAAATACTGACCTTAATTTAATGCGTACAGATGCATAACACTCATTCAAGTTAGGTTTACTTGTAAAATTTTAATTTCCTTAGGCGTATGGAACCTCTCAAACAATAGCAGCTGACCTATTCTGTTCCTATCTTTCAATAGTCTATGCCAATATCAAGGTTATTTGACTACTGATAGCCTCATATTGGCTGGTAATAATTATTTCCCTAGTACCTGATTATCTCCAATGTTAACTATTCTTTTACACTGTCCCACATTTTCAATGAGAGTATACAGAGTATACAGACTATAGTAATCAACCTCACTATTATTACTAAATATTAGCATTAAATTTCATTGTTTCTTTGTTTTTATAATGAAAATTATTTAAAAAAAAAATCTAAGACTTTATAATCATGTATTTTAAAATATTCCTCATCTTCTTTCTTGGTTTTCCGTCTTCTGTCTTTGAATATGACTGAATGTATCAGAGTATCTTTGTTCTTTTTACTGATGAAAAATATTACAAAAGACTAATCTGGACTTCAGAGTATTTTTAGTTTATAGAATAAAAGATTCATATAATGGTTTGGATTGGAAAGGACCTTAAAGATCATCTAATTCCAATGCTTCTGCCATGGGCAGGGACATCTTCCACTAGACCAGGTTGCCCCATCCAACCTAGGCTTGAACACTTCTGGGAATGGGGCATGCACAGCTTCTCTGGGCTACCTGTTCCACTGCCCCACCACTGTCTGAGTATGTAATCTAAATCTAACCTTTCATAATTTAAAGCCATTACACCTTGCCCTATCACTGCACTCCCTGAAAAAGTGTCCCTCTCCTGCTTACTTGTAGGCCTCCTTCAGGTACTTGAATGACGGTATAAGGTCTCCCCAGAGCCTTCTCTTCTCCAAGCTGAACAACCCCAACTTCCTCAACCTGTTTTCCTAGGAGAGGTGCTCCAGCCCTCTGATCACCTTTTTGGCCCTCTTCCGGACTCATTATAATATGCCCACGTCCTTCTTGTGCTGGAGGCCCCAGATCTGAAAGCAGTACTCCAGGTAGGGTCTCACGAGAGCAGAGTAGAGGGGGAGAATCACCTTCCTCACCCTGCTGGCCACGCTTCTTTTGATGCAGTCCAGTACACAGCTGGCTTTCTGGGCTGGAGCATCTATCTCCTCTCTAGGAAGCCTGTGACGGATCACCATCACAGTGAAGCTTTGTGCCATACCTGAGTATTCTATCACTGGTTATGAAGTAGAAGAAACCATCACCTCTCTCTCCATTTCACCTACTCAGGGATTTGTGGAGAGCAATGAAGTTGCTTCTTTACCTCCTTTTCTATAAACTAGACTACCCAAGAATCCTCATCCTCTCCTCACAGGACATGCCTTCCAGCCCTTTTACCAGCTTTGTTGCCCTCTCCTGGACACTTTCAAGTATCATAATATCTTTTTTTTATATACTGTGGAGACCAGAACTGTGCATATTATTTGAGGTGAGGCTACACCAATGTTAAAAATAGCAGGAGAATCATCTCTTTTGACCAGCTGGTTATGCTATATTTAATGTACCCCATTAGAGAAATAGGAAGAGAAAGCAACTTCATTAGAAGGATCTTCTATGCTGTATTACAAAACATTACAATTCAGTGCAAATAATATAAATTAATTTTCTGTTATTGTCACACCTCCAAAAAAAAACTCCCAGTCTTTTGCTTCTACAGGAGATCTGTTTTCTAGGTTATCAATTTGATTTCTCAACATGCTACAGTCTTTTTTATTCTTAGTTACAGTGTTTCTTCTATTTATCAGAGAGATCCTATTTGCCAGTCAATTTGCCAGAAAGATCACACTTCTCATAAAGCTTTTATCATAGTGAACCTGTTTCCTTTCTGATGACTTCAAAATCACGACTTCAGTAATGCTAGGTTAAGGTGTTTAAAGCCACAGGAAAACTGCAGAAGCCTACAATTTTGGAGATATGTTGCCTCAGGTATGGCACAAAAGGTTGTGAGTACCCTTAATTTGCTGAACAATGAACAGGCCCTGTCCTTGGACCTGCCATTTGAGCAAAGGCTTTATATGGAAATGATTTCTCAGTTGTCAAAACCTGCACATGAACTTCATCATTCCTTGGCTTTAAAATAACTAGATTTTGGAGACCTAATTCAAACTGTCTGTGAATTCAAAATAGCATTTGGGAATATTTTTGCTTTCTGGATCTGTTAGAGAAGTGCATTAATACGATATTTGTGGACAGAACTTTTCAAGTTTTGTGTCTGCAGCTGGAAATGTTATTGATTCCATGATTTATGCTTTTCATATCCCTTACAATTTGATTCCAGGATTATAACAATTTAATAATTATGAGAAAGGTGTAAAGAGTGACGGAGGTCTGAATCCTTCTTACTAACTTAATGTCATTAGCACATATGTTTTTGAACCAATGATGAATGTTAAAAGAATGGGGAAAGAAATCTGTAGAAATAACATTGTGTGGTTATTCTTAAGAGAATGTTGCCCAAAAAGTAAGTAAAATAGTCTTGCTTTTCACTTCTGAAGTTCATTCCACTGTATCTTATAATGACTTTGTTTTTCCTATTCTTATTTTATTTTTCTTTACCTTCAGACATATTGGTAGGCTAATATTTATAGAGTTAGTACTTTCTGAAAATCAGGCTTCATAAAGAATACCAGACTGCATAAATATTTCTTAATTCAATCTGGACTCTGTAGTAATTTCCCAAGGTAAAGTGCTGGCTTCTTTTAAGAAAGAGGATGGTCAGCTGTAAGAAAGACAACGACCGTCCTTCCTGCTTACTTGCAGGGTCCTGAGATATTAATGGATTTATCAATATGCATCACAATATTTCATTATTTCTATATGCTTTCATCATCATATGACTATAAAACCTATACTGAGGCAATAGAAATGACTCTCTGAGAAGCAATTTTTTTCCCTTCATCATCTACTGTGAATTGTAAAATTGTTTGAAAAGGAAATGGAAATATGTAATATCAGGTTTAAATAGTGAAATCATAAGATCTTGTGTTTTATGAATATGTTCAAATTTTCTGTGAAGTATTTGAAAGAGAAAACTAATCCACCTGTAATACTGTAATACTAATACACCTGTAACATGACAATGTGACTTGCAGTGCTGATGCTTGCACATCACCTGTACTAATATAATAGAATTTAAGATAGAAACATGAAGCTTCATTTTGCTGTTTACTCATGCAACCTAGTCTAATTATTGCTGTACATTTTGCTTTGAGACTACAGAAGATGTGAGGAACAGCTTAGCTTGGGGATGTCCCTGAAAGGTGACCAATAATTTTAAGTCCCCTGAAGCACTGTTTCAGGATCTAACCCTACGATTCCGGCCATTGTCACTAATAGTGTGAGCGACAAATTTATATCTTTTCAATGTGTAGATGGGCATGTATGTTCAATTAAGGGAAGCAGTTGTTTTAGAAAAACTTTGTGGAACAGGACCTTGGGTAATTAACACGTTTGTGAATTAAAATCAAGTTATTGAATGAATTGCTTTAAAAATTGAGAATGAAGCTGAGGTTAATGATTTTTTTATTGCAGATTGGAAAGAAATAATTGAAGGAATTGCTCTTGATGTCTTGCAAAAGAGCTTGTTCTAATTAATTTGTTTTTATTGCAAATAAGAATGAAAGTGAATATATTTGTTTTTTGGGGGGTTTAGAAGTAGAATTGATTGGCTTGTTTTTAGGATCTTAAACATTGCTGAAAGGAATTAAATTATTAGATGACTTACTTTTGTCTCTAATTGATCTTAAATGTGTTTATTTCAGCCTCGAGAATAAATACTGTAGCTAAAATAGCTGCTTTTGTCTTTTTAGTAGAACGATGCACTGTGTTCATTTGGGGCTTGATTTTTACTCAGTTACTAAGAGTAAACATAGGCCCTTAATCCAAAAAATATTTTGATGGAAACTGCTATTGAAGTGGTATTTGTGGTGTCAAAACTTTAATTCTGTATTGTTAGCTATTGAAACTAGAATATTTATATGATCCGTATTAATCTGAGAGTTTAAAAAAAAAATGAAAAAACTCTTCATGTATAAGCCTGTTCATTTATTCTTACATACATTTTCTTTCTAAGGTACAGATGTCATATTCCCCACATGTAAAAACTGATCTGTGATAAAAAGAACACTGTCTGTAGAAAGAATTGTCAAATTTGACATTCCTTGATATTACAAACAGAATGAGGTATTTTCTCCCTGTTTTGGGACTTTCTTATAATCAATATAAATAAGGCAGGCTTTCTGTAGAGAAGGAGGTTTCCTAGGTGACAAATTCTTGACAACAGCTTTATACAACTTACTTCATAAAGTTAGTAGAGTGTGCAGTTGTATAACTGTGTGTAACTATTGCTGTCAAACTAGAACCACGTTGGAAAAAAATACAGAGCAGTATTTACATTAATAAAGTTTTTAAAGTGCTATACCACTACTATGAAAACATTGTTAGGATAATTAAAACACATAAAAGCATTCCAACCTCTTCCCCATCTACCCCAGAATGAAAATATAAAAATAAAATATATAAAAATATAAAATATGAATATATATAATATAATATATATAAATATAAATATATAATATATAATATAATATAATAAATATAATATAATATAATATAATATAATATAATATAATATAATATAATATAATATAATATAATATAATATAATATAATATATGATATAAATATAAAATATAAAAATATAAAAATTAAAAAAAAAGAAAGATAGCTTTGTCTGAAGATCTACAATGAGTTTTACTCAACTCAGTGAGAGTATTTGGCTGTAGTGAGAGTATTTATCCTGGTAACATAATCTTCATGTCTTACATGTAGAAAACAAATTAAACAAAATACCTACATCCAATTAACATAGAAATGAAAAAGGAACATATCCCAGATGTGCAATGATCATCCTTGAAAACTGATAATTATGTTTTGTAACTATATTGTCTATAATGAGAATAATAATAATAATTAATAATGATAATAATAATTAATAATGATAATGATAATAATAATAATAATAATAAAGTTCTTGTATGTGTGTTTAATTAAGGCATCTAGCAGTTTTCAAAGAGCTTTTTCTATTTAATTGATACGAGCTCTTACAGGGAATTAAGACCAAAATTTTTATAGAAAGTAGAGGATGAAAGGACAGATTTTAAAGCTTTCAGATATTTAGTTATTATTGACCATCTTATATCTCATGCTTACTACCATACTAGTACAAGGGGAGGTAAATTGCTTGGTGATAGTTCTTAGCCTTGGATTCTGATGTCCCACAAACTTACCTCAATTATTAATTACCAGTGCTGAAACTAAAGCTTTTCCCTCCTGAGTGGGAAAACCCTCACTACTATTGGGTTCGGTGTCGAAGTCAGACCAACTTTGAAACTATCTGGGGATTAATTCCATTGTCTAAGTTTCTATTTACTATTCTGTCCATATACAGGTTAATGTGAAAAATTTAATGTTTCAGGGAGATTACAGAAACTTAAATTTATTTTCTACATTTCTTGCCATTTCCATATTATTATTTTTTTCAGCCATTTTGTTTGTATACATGTAAAGTTAACCTCTTAACTGTAGCATACTCTGTTAAATTTTTTGCCAAATGTGTAATGGAACAATCCATGATCTGGTCCAGATATCTCACTTGGACCCAGAGAGCTTTGGAACAGTAGTAGTAAGAGCAAAGACCTAATCAGCACAAGGAGGGAGCCTATTCAAATGTAACTCTTGGAGACTTGTGCAGCAGAATCGTAATTGAATTAAGAGTTAATCTGGAGCAAAGATTTGTTCATAAAACGAATGTTTGACAACTTCTGGAGTAGAAGGTGCTAATAAATCCCACCTATAATTCACCTTTACTGGTGGAGAAAATGACTAGATCATGAAAAGGTCTTATCAGTGCATGGATTCTCTTCTTGCATTTCATGGTTTTGGCCCCACACTAGAGAACAGAGAATAAAGAATTTTATTAAGAGAAATTCCTTGCAGATTTTTAGATGGGTCTAGATCAAGTATCATGTTTGTTGCTCTTTCCTAACAGCTCAATATTGACCACAAGCAGGATGTGATCAGGTTTGTATTACCTGATCACCACTGCTGCTTATAGCTTTCTCACTGATATGTATGGTTGTACTGGGTTGGGCTGGGATGTTAACTTTCCCTGCAGCAGCCCATACAGTGCTGTGCTCTGCACTCGTAGCTAAAACAGCAATGGTATCACACCAGTGTTGTGTCTGCTGCTGAGCAGTGCTCTCACAGCATCAGGACTTTCTCTAACCCCCCTAGGGGTGGGCAAAGATGTGAGAAAAGAAACATCACCAGGGCAGCTGACCTAAACCAACCAAAGGGATATTCCGTACCATATGATGTCACACTCAGCAATAAAAGGTGGAAAAAGGAGGAAGAGGGGAGAGGTGGGCTCTCATTGTGAAAACATCTGTCCTCTTCCCGAACACCGGCTACGTGCATTGAGGCCCTGCTTCAAGGACGTGATCAAGCATCGCTCATTTGTGGGAAGCAGAGATTAATTTCTTTCCTCTGCACTTCCACATAGCCTTTACTTGTTTTGTTTAGTTTTCCCTTTCCCCCTTCCTGTTCCCCTTTCCTTTTTTTTTTCCCCTTTAGTTAAATTGTTTAGTTAAATTGTTTAATTAATAATAATATTTCCTTAATAATTATTTTTTTCCTTCCCTTTAATGAAATCATCCTTATCTCAACCAGTGAGTTGTTCTTTCCTTTACTTCTTCCCCTCCTCATCTAAGGAGGGGGAGTGAGAGAGCGGTTGTGGTGTTCAGCTGCCTAGCACGGTAAAACCACCACAATGGTAGTTGCGATTCTATTTTCTTTAAAGTGGTAAACAAAGAGGGATAACCACTTGATCATCTATGAAGGTGCCTCAGCAGTACATGCTATAGAGGTGATCTGGTATTTTTGCCTGCAGGGCTCAGTATATGTTATGCTGAGATCATCAAGACCCTACAGGTCTTTATATATGTTATATAAATATTTAGTACTGGGTTCTGACCATGTGATACAATGAAATTGCAACTTTAAACTTTAAATATGCAAGACAACCTATGCTCCTGTATAGCCCACAGGCCCTGTCCTCCAACTGTTAGATGGCTAGATACCATAGAGTACCAAGCAATTCTTCAAATGAAAATGTCTTTGATTAACAAAGATCCTTTTGTTACCTCCCACAGAACAATGAGATGCAATATGTTACACTTCATTTTTACTGGCACTTGGTCTTCCTTTAGGCAGTTATTTTATGAAAGGCAAGATGTGAATCAAAGAGCCTAACTTTACTCAGCAGAGCACTCTCTCAATTAGAAAATAGAGGTATTTTTCCCCTCTGATTAGGGGAAAAAGGTCAGGGAATGGACAAAAGAAACTGGTCACACTTGATAAAACTGTGCCAAGGCAATGGAGAAGATTTTTTTTTTCCATTAAGTAGCTGGCATTTTGCAAATTTTTTTTCATTTCTGCTACAACAACCTCAAGCTTTAATCAGTACTCTGCTGTTGTGCCCCCAAAGTAAGGGTAAGCACAGAGACTTTGCTGAAAAATAAATAAAATAAATAGATGGATGGATAGATAGATGATAGATAGATAGATAGATAGATAGGTAGATAGATAGATAGATAGATAGATGGATGGATGGTAGATAGATAGATAATGTTCTCTGGAATAGATTTTGTCACACTTGTCCATTTCCCTCAACCAATGTGGAGAAATAAGGGTGCGCCAAAAATCTGTGAGACAAGCTGCAGTGATGCAGGGAGAGAAGCTAGACATGCTTATGGTCAGATGATATTCATCTTGATGATAGAGAACTGGAGGAAGCTTGTTTCCCCCTGGATTGTGACAAACGCAGGGAAGGAGGGAAGAAATGTGTTTCTAGTAGGTCAGGAGTACATCTGAGAAACCCACAACATTTCTCACCTGATTCACTGCAAGACTTTATGATGTTCTAGAGAATGGGATGTGGTGGTGTGTGTGAAAAGAGGGAACTGGAGCCTTCATGGTGCGTTTTGCCTTCTCCATGGGTCAGACAGTGAATGCAAAAGAAAAGATTGGAGGGCTGTCTGAGAACATGAGAAAAGACACACCTCATGAAACAACCTTCCCACTAGCCAAAAGGCAATAAGGGCTCTTTGCTGATAGTTTTCCTCTTATGCAACAGGAATGTCAGTCAAGGATTTAATCTGTTTCTCTTGTTTGTTTTGTTTGTTTGTTTTTTTGTTTGTGGCACTAATAGACATGGTTTAATGACTGGATTCAGAAGGTTATCAACTCAGGTTGGTTGCTGGATTTAATAACCTTGCCATGCTAGTGAAGAGTTGCCAGGGGAAGTTGGACCTCAATCCATCCCTCTCCTCTCAGTTTGATGCCAGTGTCAGTGATACATGCCCGGAGCCTTGAGAAAGGTCACAAGTCAGCAAGAGAACACCTGAAAAGCACCACGACAGAATTCCAGCCACTTCAGACAGTAAGACTTCTTCATCAGGGGCACAACTCAAATGTCTCTATGCAAATGCACATAACATGGGCAATAAAAAAAAGCGTTAGAGGTATACGCATGCCTGCAGGGCTATGACCTCATTGGATTATGTAGATATGGTGGGATGACTCCCACAGCTGGAGTGTTGGACCTGGAGTGTTCCTCTTTAGGAAGGACAGGAAGGGGAGACAAGGAGGGGATGTTGCCCTCCAGTGTCAATGGAGCTCTCCCTGTGGATGGGTGACAAGCTGACAAAGAGCTTATGGGTCAGGATTACAACTAGGGCAGGGATAGGGGACATTATGGTGGGGGGTTGATAAAGACCACCTGATCAGGAAGACCAAGCAGATGTGGCCATCTATAGACAAGTAGAAGCAGGCTTATGTTCACAAACCCTGGTCCTCATGGGGGACTTCAACTACCCTTATATCTGTTGGAGGGACAGCACAGAGGGACATAGGCTATCCAGAAGATTCGTGGGGTGTTGTTGTGGTTTAACCCGGCTGGCAGCTAAACACCACACAGCCGTTCGCTCACCCTCCCCCCTCCCTCTCTGGGATGGGGGAGAGAAACGGGAAAGTGAAGCCGGTGAGTTGAGATAAAGACAGTTTATTAAGACAGGAATATAATAATAACAATAATAATAATAATAGTGATAATGATAATAGTATTAATAATAATAATGTGTAAGAAAACAAGTGGTGCACAATGCAATTGCTCACCACTCGCTGACCGAAGCCCAGCCTATCCCCGAGCAGCCCGGCCCCCCACCCCGGCCAGCCACCCCTATATATTGTTTAGCATGACGTCAGATGGTATGGAATACCCCTTTGGCCAGTTTGGGTCAGCTGTCCTGGGTCTGTCCCCTCCCAGCTCCTGCTGCACCCCTAGCCTGCTCGCTGGCAGGACAGAGCGAGAAGCCGAAAAGTCCTTGGCCTGGTGTAAACACTGCTCTGCAACAATTAAAACATCAGCATGTTATCAGCGCTCTTCTCATCCTAATCCAAAACATAGCACCCTACCAGCTACTATGAGGGAAAATTAACTCTGTCCTAACTGGAACCAGGACATATATCCACCCCTTATTCCATACCATTTATGTCATGCTCAGGTTACACTCTTTCCAATACATTCTAATTAATCACCATTTTCATCTATGATATATAGCAATCATGGTAGTGATGATATACAGTATTATATAATAATTAACATACTACAATTCAACTCATGGGCTATTCTCACCCAGTATCAAATCCCCTTGAGGTACACACCGGACCTCCCCATTCTTTTGCATTACCCACCAAGTGCATCCAGGTCCCTGAGCAAAAGCAATTCCACGAATGGGTTTGCCTTTTCCTGAGGCAGGAGTAGCCCAGACTGTTTTACCCAGCATGTTTCTTACGTGCACTACAGGAACTTTATCCCCTTCTACAGTGCGTAACAGGTTTGATTGGGCAGGTCCAGCTCAGTTGGCAGATCCCCTGGTATTGACTAACCAGGTGGCCTCTGCCAAATGTGTATCCCAATTTTTGAATGTCCCAGCACCCATTGCTTTCAGTGTAGTCTTCAACAGTCCATTGTGTCGTTCAACTTTTCCAGAGGCTGGTGCATGATAGGGGATGTGATACACCCACTCAATACCATGTTCTTTGGCCCAAGTGTCTATAAGGTTGTTTCGGAAATGAGTCCCGTTGTCTGACTCAATTCTCTCTGGGGTGCCATGTCGCCATAAGACTTGCTTTTCAAGGCCCAGGATAGTGTTCCGGGCGGTGGCATGGGGCACAGGATATGTTTCCAGCCATCCGGTGGTTGCTTCCACCATTGTAAGTATGTGGCGCTTGCCGTTGCGGGTTTGAGGGAGTGTGATGTAATCAATCTGCCAGGCCTCTCCATATTTATATTTCAGCCATCGTCCTCCATACCAAAGAGGTTTTGACCGTTTGGCTTGCTTGATTGCAGCACATGTTTCACAGTCATGAATAACCTGTGCTATAGTGTCCATGGTCAGGTCCACCCCTCGATCACGAGCCCATCTGTAGGTTGCATCTCTACCTTGATGGCCTGAGGTGTCATGGGCCCATCGGGCTATAAATAATTCACCTTTATGTTGCCAGTCCAGGTCCACCTGAGCCACTTCAATCTTAGCAGCCTGATCCACCTGCTGGTTGTTTTGATGTTCTTCAGTAGCCCGATTCTTGGGCACATGAGCATCTACATGGCGTACCTTTGCAACCAGGTTCTCTACCCGGGCAGCAATATCTTGCCACAATGCCGCAGCCCAGATGGGCTTGCCCCTGCGCTGCCAGTTGTTCTGCTTCCATTGCTGTAACCACCCCCACAGGGCATTTGCTACCATCCATGAATCAGTATAGAGATAGAGAACTGGCCACTTTTCTCGTTCAGCAATATCTAAAGCCAGCTGAGTGGCTTTCACTTCTGCAAACTGACTCTATTCACCTTCTCCCTCAGCAGCTTCTGCAACTCGTCGTGTAGGACTCCATACAGCAGCTTTCCATCTCCGATGCTTTCCCACAATACGACAGGACCCGTCAGTGAACAAGGCATATTTCTTCTCATTTTCCGGTAGCTTGTTGTACAGTGGGGCTTCTTCAGCACGAACCACCTCCTCCTCTGATGATATCCCAAAGTATTTGCCTTCTGGCCAGTCCATAATCACCTCCAAGATTCCTGGGCGACTGGGGTTTCCTATTCGAGCCCGCTGAGTAATCAGTGCAACCCACTTGCTCCATGTAGCATCAGTTGCATGATGTGTAGAGGGGACCCTTCCTTTGAACATCCAGCCTAGTACCGGCAGTCGGGGTGCCAGGAGGAGCTGCGCTTCAGTACCGACCACTTCCGAAGCAGATCGAACTCCTTCATATGCTGCCAATATCTCCTTTTCAGTTGGAGTATAGCGGGCTTCAGATCCGCTGTATCCCTGACTCCAAAACCCCAGGGGTCGACCTCGAGTTTCCCCAGGTTCTTTCTGCCAGAGGCTCCAGGTGGGACCATTCTCCCCGGCTGCGGTGTAGAGCACATTCTTTACATCTGGTCCTGTTCGGACTGGCCCGAGGGCTACTGCATGAACTATTTCCTGCTTAATTTGTTCAAAGGCTTGTCGTTGCTCAGGGCCCCATTCAAAAGCATTCTTCTTACGGGTTACTTGGTAGAGTGGGTTTACAATCAGACTGTAATTTGGAATATGCATTCTCCAAAACCCCACGACACCTAGGAAAGTTTGTGTTTCTTTTTTGCTAGTTGGTGGAGACATAGCTGTTATTTTGTTGATCACATCCATTGGGATTTGACGACGTCCATCTTGCCATTTTATTCCTAAAAACTGGATCTCTCGTGCAGGTCCTTTAACTTTATTCTGTTTTATGGCAAAACCGGCCTTCAGAAGGATTTGGACTATTTTCTTCCCTTTCTCGAAAACTTCTTCTGCAGTGTCACCCCACACAATGATGTCATCGATGTACTGCAGGTGTTCAGGAGCTTCCCCCTGCTCCAGCGCAGACTGGATCAGTCCATGGCAAATGGTAGGGCTGTGTTTCCAGCCCTGGGGCAGCCGATTCCAAGTATATTGGACTCCCCTCCAAGTGAAAGCAAACTGTGGCCTGCACTGTGCTGCTAGAGGGATGGAGAAAAATGCATTAGCGATATCAATTGTGGCATACCACTTGGCTGCCTTTGATTCCAGTTCATACTGGAGTTCTAGCATGTCCGGCACTGCAGCACTCAGTGGTGGCGTGACTTCGTTCAGGCCACGATAGTCCACTGTTAGTCTCCACTCACCATTAGACTTTCGCACTGGCCATATAGGACTATTAAAAGGTGAATGAGTCTTGCTGATCACTCCTTGGCTCTCCAGTTGACGAATTAGCTTATGGATGGGACTCAGGGAGTCTCGGTTGGTGCGATATTGCCGCCGGTGCACAGTTGTGGTAGCGATCGGCACTTGCTGTTCTTCAACCCTCAGCAACCCCACAACAGAAGGGTCCTCTGAGAGACCAGGCAAAGTAGACAACTGTTTAATGTCCTCTGTCTCCAAAGCAGCTATGCCAAAAGCCCAGCGGAACCCTTTTGGGTCCTTGAAATATCCTCTTCTAAGATAGTCTATGCCAAGGATGCACGGAGCATCTGGGCCAGTCACAATACGGTGCTTTTGCCACTCATTACCGGTTAGACTCACTTCAGCCTCCAATACAGTTAACTGCTGGGATCCCCCCGTCACACCATAAATACAGATGGGCTCTGGCCCTTTATAGCTTGATGGCATTAGAGTACATTGTGCACCGGTGTCTACCAAAGCCTTATACTTCTGTGCGTCTGACGTGCCAGGCCATCGAATCCACACAGTCCAATAAACTCGATTGTCCCTTTCCTCCCCCTGGCTGGAGGCAGGGCCCCTCTAGTCCTGGTCAGAATCTTCGTTTCTGTGTTTAAAGGACTGCCTGCTGGAAGTCGGAGCAGCAAACTTTTCAGAGAACTCCTTTTTCCCAATTGTTTTCCTTTGCAATTCACATACCCGTGCCTCTAGGGTCGCAGTAGATTTTCCATCCCATTTTCTCATGTCCTCTCCATGGTCACGTAGGTAAAACCACAGGGTGGCGCGGTGTGTGTGCCCACCATATTGTCTTCCTTGCATAGATGAACGTTTACCCCTAATAGCTGAGACACTGGTTTGTACAGGTGGGGAGGAAAATAATCTCTCTTCAAGTTGGTGGATCTTTTCAGAAAGTTTCTCCAAAGTATTCTCTTTTAGCTGGTGGACACTGGTTCGTTCAGGTGAAGGGGAAGATAATCTTTCTTCAAGTTGGTGGATCTTTTCAGAAAGTTTCTCCAAAGCATTCTCTTTTAGCTGGTGGACACTGGTTCGTTCAGGTGGAGGGGAAGATAAATTCTCTTTAAGTTGGTGGACCTCTTCAGAGAGTTTCTCCACAGCTGAGACACAGGCCTGTAGGGAAGAGGAGAGATTTCCTTCGTACTGCCGGAGTATTTTAGTCACTTCATTCACTGTGGGATTCTCCTCCGCTTTCCAGGCTAGTATTGCCAATGAGCTGGCATATGATGATGGTGCACTCTGTACAAACTTCCGCCACATGGGTAGTGTACACCAGACTGCATCTGGATCTGCGGATGTTTGTGCGTCGTCTAGGTCCTTATAAATTACTTCCCGTACGGCCAATTCCCTCAGGTACTGAATTCCCTTCTCCATGGTGGTCCATTTGCCTGGTAGACATACAAGTTCTTCCTTGAAGGGATACCTTTCCTGCACAGCTGACAGGAGACGCCTCCAGAGGCTGCGAGATCGTGCTCCATCTCCAATTGCTTTGTCAATGCATGCGTCCCTAGCAAGGGATCCCAGCCGCCTGGCTTCCTTGCCCTCTAATTCCACATAATTGGCTCCTGTGTCCCAGCACCGGAGCAGCCAGGTGACAAGCTGCTCGCCTATACAGCGACCAAAATCTTTTCGCACATCTCGTAGCTCACGCTGGTATAGAGTCCGGGTAGTTACTGTTGATTTTTCGACATCCTCATCCTCATCTTCAGTCTCCTGCACCTTTGATGGCCCAGCCTCGTCTTCACTATGCCCAGACTTAGCAGAAGACTGTCTGCGTTCTAAACGACCTGAGCCTCTACACCATTTTTTCACCTTGTCTACAGGGGCAACTTGCACTGCTACAGCTCGTTTCTCTAACCCAGACACAGGGTCTGCCACAGGGGTCGGAATACCCTCTGCGGGGTCAACTTGCACTGCTACAGCTCGTTTCTCTGACCCAGACACAGGAGTGGGAGCAGCTGCAGGAGCTGGAGCTGCTGCAGGGGCTGGAGTGGCTGCGGGAGCTGGAGCTGGAGCGGCTGCAGGAGCTGGAGCGGCTGCAGGAGCTGGAGCTGGAGCAGCTGCAGGGGCTGGAGCGGCTGCAGGAGCTGGAACTGGAGCGGCTGCAGGAGCTGGAGTGGCTGCAGGAGCCGGAGCGGCTGCAGGAGCTGGAGCTGGAGCTGGAGCGGCTGCAGGAGCTGGAGTTGGAGCTGGAGCGGCTGCAGGGGCTGGAGCGGCTGCAGGAGCTGGAACTGGAGCGGCTGCAGGAGCTGGAGCTAGGTTGCTAGTAGCATCAATTGCAGCTCGATAGGCACAAGCCAGACCCCAGCACGCTACAGTGATTTGTGTCACTTTGGAACTGCCAGAGTCATGACACCTTTTTTTCAAGCATTCTGCCAGCTTTTTAGGATTTTGCAGTTGTTCAGGGGTGAATGTCCAAAACACTGGAGGTGACCACTGCTCTAGAAACCTGCCCATATCCTCCCACACTCCCTGCCACTCGCAACTATCCCGCCTCAAGACAGATCTCCGGATGAGATTCCTAAGTAGTTGTTTAACCCTCAACAAAACCTGAAGCGCATTCAGGAGACATAACAACAAGAGCAGGCTGGTCTGAGTATCCCAAGGATATTCAACATCTCGGAGAACCACCGTAACTAGCTCGGGGGATAAGAGGGTAGTGGTGAAGGAGAAAGGGAGAGTGAACAGGTAGGGAAACATGTCTTCCCCTGTCCCCTTCACAGATTGGCTCCCTAACGAAAATAGGCAATAGGTGTAATTGCTAATAGTTTCCGAGATATGGGTTCCAAATTATAGAGTCGACGTCAGTGCTGAGTACAAATACCAGGTTAAAGTCGTGACCAGATATTTCATCATTTCATAAGCCATTGTTACACCACACAGTACCATAACAATCTTAAACCAGGGCCCGGAAAGGATAAACAGTGCAACAGGGAGCACATACAGAAAGTAACGCACTATAAAACTCAATTTGGAATACAGGTACAGCAGACTGGAGATTAAGGCAATCAACATCGTGACTAGCAACTATTAAGCAGGTCCAATACTTATACCAATTTTAGTTTAACACACTCTGGTCAAATTTGTCGATATCTCAACCCTTCGAGCCCCACATTGGGCGCCAAAAGGGCTGTTGTGGTTTAACCCAGCTGGCAGCTAAACACCACACAGCCGTTCGCTCACCCTCCCCCTTCCCTCTCTGGGATGGGGGAGAGAAAAGGGAAAGTGAAGCCTGTGAGTTGAGATAAAGACTGTTTATTAAGACAGGAAAATAATAATAATAACAACAACAATAATAATAATAATAGTACTACTAATAATCTGTACGAAACAAGTGATGCACAGTGCAGTTAACCACCACCCACTGCCTGATGCCCAGCCTATCCCCGAGCAGTCGGCCCCCTACCCCGGCTAGCTGCCCTTATATATTGTTTAGCGTGACGTCAGATGGTATGGAATACCCCTTTGGCCAGTTTGGGTCAGCTGTCCTGGGTCTGTCCCCTCCCAGCTCCTGCTGCACCCTTAGCCTGCCTGCTGGAAGGACAGAGCAAGAAGCTGAAAAGTCCTTGGCTTGGTGTAAGCACTGCTCTGCAACAATTAAAACATCAGCATGTTATCAGCGCTCTTCTCATCCTAATCCAAAACATAGCACCCTACCAGCTACTAGGAGGAAAATTAACTCTATCCTAACTGAAACCAGGACAGGAAGTGACATTGACACCCAGTGGGATTGAGTGCACCCTTAGGAAGTTTGCCAGTGACTAGGAGAAGGACCTGGGGTTGTTGGCTGATAAGCTAGACATGGGCTGGCAATGTGCACTTGCAGCCCAGAAGGCCAACCATATCCTGGGTATCATCAAAAGAAGTGTGGCCAGCAGGGCGAGGGAGGTGATTCTCCCCCTCTACTCTGCTCTCGTGAGACCCTACCTGGAGTACTGCTTTCAGCTCTGGGGCCTCCAACACAAGAAGGACGTGGGCATATTATAATGAGTCCGGAGGAGGGCCACAAAGGTGATCAGAGGGCTGGAGCACCTCCCCTAGGAAGACAGGTTGAGGAAGTTGGGGTTGTTCAGCTTGGAGAAGAGAAGGCTCTGGGGAGACCTTATACTGTCCTTCAAGTACCTAAAGGAGGCCTACAAATAAGCAGGAGAGGGAGAGGTAACCCAGACTGAACAAAGAGATATCCCATTTCGTATGGCATCATGCTCAGCAATAAAAGCTGGGGTAAAGAGGGAAGAAAATGGGGTTGTTCAGAGTGATGGTATTTGTCTCCCCGAGAAACCATTGTGCATTAAGGAGCCCTGCTTTCCTGGAAGTGGCTGAAAGTCTGTCTGTCATTGGGAAGCAGTGAATGAATGCCTTGTTTTGCTTTTCTTGTGCATTCAGCTTTTAATCTACATAGGAAGATGTCTTCATCTTAACGTGTGCATTGTCACATTTTTACCTTTCCAATTCTCTGCCCCATCTCACTTGAAGAGAGTGAGCGAGTGGCTCTGTGTGCTTAGCTGCCTGCTAGAGTTAAATTATAACATATCCAGACGTCGCTTCCAGCTTAAGCACTTCTGTGATTCTGTGTGTGAGAAACAATCTGCAGCCAATAGCACAAGCTCAGGGAAGGATTTCAGTGAAGTAACATTTTTATTCGTGATTGCAATAGCGGGCATCCTGCAAGCACGAACAAACAGCAGAAGCGTATCATAAACTTATATCCCCTATTACCCAATGCTTAATTTCACCCATTTCCTCATTCGTTGCTGAGTACCACAGGTTCACAACCTACTCAACATTTGTTAGTATATCATATATGTACAATTTTATTTAACCAACCTTAAATTTCTCCCTTTCTCCATTTTTTTTTCTTCCCTTGACTGGAGGGACCCAATATTTTTTGTTTTTGCTGATTCCTCCACTGCTTGTCTTGTTTTTCTTAGAGATCCTCCTTATTTTGGAACAGTGGGACCTTATCTGCTTAACAAACCCCTCACTGTTATGCCACTGTTATGTTTGCACATTCACTTTTGCATATGCAAGGGTAGTGGAATTTTCCACTGCAAAAACACAACTTTAATTCTCTCAGCTCCCCCCTCTTCTTTTCTTACTCTTATTGTTGTTTTTGCACCTCTTCACATCCCCCACTCCCAAGTTTTTCCAACATTTAGGGTGCAGTATTATTCTTCAGATGTCATGGAGGATGATAGATACACAATGTTATTATTACTATAATACTAACAAATAGTTGCTTGAGCCTATCTTATCCAGGCAACCACAAGGTCAAATTTTCCCAAATATCTCTAAAACCCCAGGAAGAGTCGTCTTGGGCTACCTCACATAAGATTTTTTTTTCTCCCAAATATTTTTGAGATCAGTCTCGATTTACCCCATTTGGTCTACATACATACAGCAATTGGCATTAACTATAGTTCAAATCCCTCCTTGCAAGACCAGTATTAAATCCAGTACCATTAGATTCTGGAATACCATCTTTGACAGATTTGTCACCTCCTTTTGCAATGTCCAGATTTCATCCAGAGTGTTATTTTCTAATTCTTCGACCACAACTCAGATATTCACAAGAGCTTTTTCTAATTCACTTGCTCCCAAATAAAGGATACACCAGCTTGCAAAAGTGTGGAATGCTGTTCCTCCCTCCACTAGAGGATTCATTGAAGTCCTCTTGATTCTGCATAGGTGGGTCCCAAGGAGGCCTGTGCTTTGGCTTTGCATATCCTCATGTCCTGGGTCTGTCCCCTCCCAGCTCCTACTGCACCCTTAGCCTGTTCACTGGCAGGACAGAGTGAGAAGCTGAAAAGTCCTTGGCTTGGTGTAAGCACTGCTCTGCAACAATTAAAACATCGGCATGTTATCAGCTCTCTTCTCATCCTAACCCAAAACGTAGCACCCTACCAGCTACTAGGAGGAAAATTAGCTCTGTCCTAACTGAAACCAGGACATATATCCACCCCTTATTCCACACCATTTATGTCATGCAGAGGTTACACTCTTTCCAATACATTCTAATTAATAACCATTTTCATCTATGGTATATAGCAATCATGGTAGTGATGACATACAGTATTATATAATAAAATTAACTCTAAAATTAAAAAGTAACTCTGTCCTAACTGAAACCAGGACACCTCAGTAGTGTTTAGGTTCAAAATTATTGTCCCCAGGGTAAAAGCTCCCTTCCATCCTAGGGGTAACACTTTCCTGGCCCTGTTATGACATAACCAATGCCACCCTTCGCCATTTGGGACTGGCCAGCCAGTTACCGAATGATTCCCACATCATGTTTGGTATGCATTATATATATTAGCACTCCCCTAATTACAATAGTCTGTACAGTATAGATAATTGCCTAACTCACAGGTAACATTACCACACCCAGGTTCAGCATTATGCCCCCTGAATTTCCATCAGTATGAAGAATGATATACGTACTAATATAAAATGCAGGATCCCCAGGGGACACTCTAATTCTATGTAATCCAACTCTTTTCCCCAGTTACATCTGATATTCACTAATTTTTACTAAGGACAAGTTAGTTTACAACTATGATTCAAACCTCCTCCTAATTTTTAATTGTAAAGTTTCTCTTGTAGCAACTGTCTTACAAGTCTCAGGGTACACTGATACCTTCAGCTGGGTGTAGTGAACAGCTTTCTCAGCTGTTCTTGCTGCCATCTTAGTAGTAAGGAGTACTTGGAAATGGTCCTTCCTGATCAGGTTGTAGCTTCAGCTCCCTCCATGTTCGTAGCAGAACCCAATCTCCTGCTTGGAATGGATGGATCAGGACTTCCAAGGGTGGGTCTGAGCTAACAATACATGGGTCTTAAGAAATGACAAAGAGGACACCAGCCCAAGTGTAAAATTATTTTAAAATAACATCTTTTGTCTTGAATTGAATAATTCATTCCTTTTGGCCAGGTATGGCAAGCCCGAATAACATTTCATGGCAAACCCGAATAACATTTTATATGGTGAAACTTCCAAATCTTTTCTTGGCAACATTTGAAGTCAGAGAAGTGCCAAAGATAATCACTTCATCCACAGTTGCCAAGTTTCCTGAACTAACTTAGTCGGTTGTTTCTTTACTGTCTGATTCATCCACACTGCCCTTCCAGAAGAGGAAGGATGCCAAGGAGTGTGAATTCCCATTTAATTCTTAGAGTCCGCATTACTCCTTGCAATATTTGTCATGTAAAGTGACTTCCTTGATTAGTCAATATTTTCAATGATTCCATACCTGGGAATTATCTGTTCTAGAATTACCTTAGCTACCACATTCGCAGTAGCAGCTACTGAAGGGGAGACTATCACCCACCGTGACAAGTGATCAGTCAAAACTAATAAGTATTTAAATCTACCTATGAACTTCTGTAAAATCTACCTGTACACTTGGGAAGGGTCAAAATCCTGGTTCTCAACACCCCACCCCCACCGTTTAGGCACGCTGTGGATAATCCTCCTATTTATCTTTGGACATACTATACAACTCCTGAATACTTGTTTAACCACAGTATATATTCCTACACATGCATATTTCTATAGCACAGCATCATACATAGCTTGAACTCCCCAGTGACTCCCTCAGTGTAAAAACATTAATATTTCTCCTCTCCTGACAATAGACGATCATCCACATATTGTAACATTAGCACCCCTTCTGGAGGTTGGAATTGCTCCAAAATCTGTTCTAGAACTTACCCACATAAATTCAGTGACTTTGGAAACCCGTGAGGTAAAACTGTCCATTTATATTGTTGCTTTCTCCCTGTTTCAGGATCTTTCTGCTTTAAGGTGAATATATCTCTGCTTTCAGGGTCTGAGAGCACCCCATTAACAACAGTTATTCCAGTCTAACAACTAACTATTCAAATGCCCAATTTCATCATCAAATCCCTTCCCAACAAGTTAGTCCCTGTCTCAGGTACATACAATAATTGTCTAATGATAGTTTTATCCCCTACTCTCAGCTTGGTGTCCCCATAATGTGGCAGTGTTATCCCAGTCTCTTTTACCTCTGTCACCTTTAGGGCTTCATTATTAATGAAGCCCATGCAGGACCAGCCCAGGAAGGGTGGCACCCCACAGGAAGGACTCCATGCCAGAGCAGGGGAGAAAGCAGTCATGAAGGAGCACCAGTACCTTTCTAATTCTCTGCCCCATCTCACTTGAAGAGAGTGAGCGAGTGGCTCTGTGTGCTTAGCTGCCTGCTAGAGTTAAATTATAACATATCCAGACGTCGCTTCCAGCTTAAGCACTTCTATGATTCTGTGTGTGAGAAACAATCTGCAGCCAATAGCACAAGCTCAGGGAAGGATTTCAGTGAAGTAACATTTTTATTCGTGATTGCAATAGCGGGCATCCTGCAAGCACGAACAAACAGCAGAAGCGTATCATAAACTTATATCCCCTATTACCCAATGCTTAATTCCTCCCGTTTCATCTTTGGCTGAGTACCACATGTTCACAACCTACTCAGCACTTGTTACTATACCATATATGTACAATTCTATTTAACCAACCTTAAATTTCTCCATTTCCCCATTTTTCCTTCCTCTCTCGTAACTGGAGGGGGTTGTGATTTTTTTTTCCTGATTCCTCCACTGCTTGTCTTGTTTTTCTTAGCCATCCTCCTTACTTTGGGACAGTGGGACCTTCTGCTGTCCCCTTATCTGCTTAACATATCCCCCACTGTTATGCCACTGTTATGTCTGAGCAATCACTTTTGAATATGCAAGGGTAGTGGAATTTTCAACTGCAAAAACACAACTTGAATTCTCACATGTGACTCTGTGATTCTATGAATGTTAACACAGTGAGACAGGGACCAGGATGGGTAACCCAGCCTGACTTATTTACTGTAGTCTCTAAACTGATTTGGGACACCTAAGAGATTATCTATAAGTGTGAATACCAGCTACATGGGATATAAGATGAGAGCCTCCTTGGAATATAGTTGCATCTGACAGATCCCTGAAAGGAGATCACACATGGCAAGGCTCCTGAAAGTTATGGGAGGTCTGCAACACATAGTGCCACTGGCCTGAGTTATGAGTTTGTGGTGGCAGAAGCTGGTGTAAAAGATGGGTAAACCCTGTCATCTGATTACAAGAAAGATGTACTGATCTGATTACAAGAAAGACCGTCTGTCTGCAGTTTCTGTTTCTAACCTCTGGCAGCCATGCTGTGATCAGACCCTGACAGCCAGTGTCTGACCAGATCCAAATTAATGCCTTACAGGATTCACTGGGGTAATTTTGGAGTAACCCTGGTGTCAACTGAGAGAGGACAGTACAGCACACAAAACAGTATTGACATGTATTCCAGACATTGACTTAAAACTTCTAAAATCTACTGTCCCAGCAGAACAAAGACACAAACCCAGCCTACCAGGTGTTTCCAGTAAATATTGTGTGAAAGGCTAAGAAGAGCTATAAACACTCCATGCAAATAAAAGGTGCTACTTTTGCACACATAGTTGATAATATTATCTTTTGTCATGGGGCACATGTGATTATCATCATGTGAATCTTATCAACTTTGTTTCTGTTGTTCATCTTTGACCAGAAGTTGAATAGAAAATTTCTATTTCCTTTATTTTGGTTTTATTGATACTGCAACTGACAGTCATTATAATGACACAACAGACTGAAGTCTAAACACAGAATGCAGCATCAGTTTTTGTTATTTATTAGTAGCAAAAGAGAAGCCAGAAACATAACCCTGTTAAATCCGCTTTCAGCAACCTCATTTCTGATATTTACTCTCAATGCATATTCAGTGTTGACAAGCCCATTTTTTCATCCCTAAGTTGAATGATTAGTATTTATGGAAATTAACACATAAGATACACAGTTTTTTTGACGTGACATCGTCTGTCAGGAGATTACATCATTCAGTGCAATTAGAGTGGTGACAGAGACAGATGGTAAATGATCATACCAAAGTATTATTACAGTTTCTTTTTAGTACTAACACATATTAAAGGGTAAGACGCATTAACTTAAAAAATCTTTGGAAATAACAACAATGAAATAACAGTTATATGGAGATCACCCTCAGTCTGTTTTTCTTATTACCAGGAAAAAAATACTTCAACTAAAACAGTCACCAAAACGATGAAACTAGAGGAGAGGAGATTCGAGGAGACTCGAGAAGACTTGAGGATACTCAAGGAAAGGAGACTCGATGAGAGGAGACTCGAGGAGAGAGGAGACTCGAGGAGAGAGGAGACTCAAGGAGAGGAGACTCAAGGAGAGGAGACTCAAGGAGTCTCAAGGAGACTCAAGGAGAGTAGAGGAGAGGAGACTCAAGGAGACTCAAGGAGACTCAAGGAGACTCAAGGAGACTCAAGGAGACTCAAGGAGACGCAAGGAGACAAGGAGAATCAAGGAGAGGAGACTCGAGGAGAGGAGACTCGAGGAGAGGAGACTTGAGGAGACTCGAGGAGAGGAGACTCGAGGAGAGGAGAGGAGACTCGAGGAGAGGAGACTCGAGGAGAGGAGAGGAGACTCGAGGAGAGGAGACTCGAGGAGAGGAGAGGAGACTCGAGGAGACTCGAGGAGAGGAGACTCGAGGAGAGGAGAGGAGACTTGAGGAGACTCGAGGAGAGGAGACTCGAGGAGAGGAGACTCGAGGAGACTCGAGGAGAGGAGACTCGAGGAGAGGAGAGGAGACTCGAGGAGACTCGAGGAGAGGAGACTCGAGGAGAGGAGACTCGAGGAGAGGAGACTCGAGGAGAGGAGACTCGAGGAGAGGAGACTCGAGGAGAGGAGACTCGAGGAGAGGAGAGGAGACTCGAGGAGAGGAGAGGAGACTCGAGGAGAGGAGAGGAGACTCGAGGAGAGGAGACTCGAGGAGACTCGAGGAGACTCGAGGAGACTCGAGGAGACTCGAGGAGAGGAGAGGAGAGGAGAGGAGAGGAGAGGAGAGGAGAGGAGAGGAGAGGAGAGGAGAGGAGAGGAGAGGAGAGGAGAGGAGAGGAGAGGAGAGGAGAGGAGAGGAGAGGAGAGGAGAGGAGAGGAGAGGAGAGGAGAGGAGAGGAGAGGAGAGGAGGGGAGGGGAGGGGAGGGGAGGGGAGGGGAGGGGAGGGGAGGGGAGGGGAGGGGAGGAGAGGGGAGGGGAGGGGTAGGGGAGGGCAGGGGAGGGGAGGGGAGGGGAGGGGAGGGGAGGGGAGGGGAGGGGAGGGGAGGGGAGGGGAGGGGAGGGGAGGGGAGGGGAGGGGAGGGGAGGGGAGGGGAGGGGAGGGGAGGGGAGGGGAGGGGAGGGGAGGGGAGGGGAGGGGAGGGGAGGGGAGGGGAGGGGAGGGGAGGGGAGGGGAGGGGAGGGGAGGGGAGGGGAGGGGAGGGGAGGGGAGGGGAGGGGAGGGGAGGGGAGGGGAGGGAAAAGAACAGGAGGGACACAAAACCTACTCCTAAGCCAGTATTCAATATGAATATATCAAATGACTCTGATACTAGATGGCCCCGTAGCAATAATGGTCTAAGTTATCACTTGCTTGTAATATCTTTAACTTCTCCTTAGTTCCTGTAAGAAATTTTTGGTAATTGTTGCTTTGGTTTGGTTTAGTTTGGTTTGGTTTAAGGGTTAGTGCTTTCAATTCTTAAGTTTTGTCAGGAACATAGTGAAAATTAAAAGCTGGTGATAACATCAGTCACAATAAAAGCCAACTTTTTACATATTTAATCTGAGAAGTAAAAGAACAGATTTAGGAGATTTTCAAATAAGCTAATGATTGTGATAGCATACTGACATATTTTATATAGCAATTTGTCCTGGTTCCAGTTAGGACAGAGTTAAGTAGCTCATAGTAGCTGGTAGGGTGCTATGTTTTGGATTAGGATGAGAAGAGCGCTGATAACATGCTGATGTTTTAATTGTTGCAGAGCAGTGTTTACACCGGGCCAAGGACTTTTCGGCTTCTTGCTCTGTCCTGCCAGCGAGCAGGCTGGGGGTGCAGCAGGAGCTGGGAGGGGACAGACCCAGGACAGCTGACCCAAACTGGCCAAAGGGGTATTCCATACCATCTGGCGTCATGCTAAACAATATATAGGGGTGGCTGGCCGGGGTGGGGGGCCGGCTGCTCGGGAATAGGCTGGGCATCGGTCAGCGGGTGGTGAGCAATTGCATTGTGCATCACTTGTTTTCTTACACATTATTATTGTTAATACTATTACCATTATCACTATTATTATTATTATTGTTATTATTATTTTCCTGTCTTAATAAACTGTCTTTATCTCAACTCACAGGCTTCACTTTCCCGTTTCTCTCCCCCATCCCAGAGAGGGAGGGGGGAGGGTGAGCGAACGGCTGTGTGGTGTTTAGCTGCCAGCCGGGTTAAACCACAACACAATTAAATGAAGTTTTTACTTTTCTGCACAGATATAACCAGGACAGTTTTGTGTCCTATGAACTCATTTTTAAAAAGATTTTTTTTTTTCCATCGAATAGCTGTGAATTAAGCTTATATCATTGTAAAGGAAATCTGCTTAGAATCCATCATTCATTGCACTAATAGGAAGAATAAAAATAATGGTGAAAAAAAAAATCCCAAAGGAAAACCATAATCAAGCATTAAATTCCATTGTCGTGGGCTTCAATACATGAAAATAAATTTGAAGCACAATTTAGTGTCTTTCTTATGCTCTCTCCCATCTCTTCCTAGCAATTCCAGCATCATTTGGTCTTCTCTAGACTTCTGAGTTTGTTTTGTGTCTGTGTGTGTGTTTTGTTTTGTTTTGTTTCTGAACAATAACAAAGCTTCTTCAGGGAAAGTTGTTTATCATCATCATCATCATCGTCATCATCATCATGAATCATCATCATCATCGTATCATTATAGCTGTTGTTGTTGTTATTATTATTATTATTACTTATGTTCTATTGGATAGAACAATTTCTGTGGGAGGTAAGAGGTCAATAACTATTTCACCTGTGTTTAAAGAAAACAGGTTAAAATATACCTTTCTTAATATTCAGAGACCAAGTGCATAGAGTTACCTCCTTGCTAAAACAGAGTCTTACATTTCTCCTCAGGTTTTACTTGTTGCCAGTAACCAGTTGAATGCTGATTTCTGCTGAATGATGCTTTGGGGAGGAAAAGGTCTCTTGTCACAGACTCTATTTCTGGAATATTTTTTTTAAACAACTATCAACACAAGCAATTGTTTTAAATATAAACTGCTTACTAGATATTGCAGAAAGGCTTCAAGAGCCAGTATGGATGGTATGTTTTCTTTACCAGGCTTTTCAAGTAGCTTAATCATGAGTCCATAACAGTTTCTGAAGAAGTAATTTTAAGACTGGTATGTTTTCTAAATGATGCAGTTATATTTTTTTACGAGAAGAGTCTTGAATGAGAGCTATGAAGATTCAGGAGACTCTACCAGCATTACTATTTTATTCATTAAAAATGCAGATAAAATTTGAAGTACATTTTTTAAATGGCCATATGGAAGAATCCAAATGAAAATTTCTTGATTCAGCCTTACGACAGTTGTACCTAACAGCAGGCCTTCCATGTCCCTGCTGACTTGTCCTGTTTAAGACAAAGTCAGAAATACTGGAAGAAAAATCTATACACGTGTATGTACAGTTATGGAATGCTTTTGTTGAAACTTTTATTTGAACCTTGTAACTCAGGGAAGACAAACACAGGAAAGGAGAAATGACAAAGTGTTACTAGTGCAGTGCTATGCCAGAAATCATGAATGGCAATAACACTGTCAAAAGGACCTGAAGAATGAACATGGAAAAATTATAGAATCATAGAATCATGAAATGGCTTTGGTTGGAAGAGACCTTAAAGATTCCCTAGTTCCAAACCCCTGCCATGGGCAGGGATGTCACCCATTAGATCAGGTTGCCCAGGGCCTCATTCAACATGGTCTTGAACACCTCCAGAGATGGACATCCACTGCTTCTCTGGGCAACTTGTTCCAGTACCTCACCATTCTCTGAGTGAAGAACTTCCTTTCAGAGGAAGAAGATGGAGAAAAACAACCTGGAAGAACAGAGAATTTCAGGGTAAAAATGTTTAATTGCTGAAGACAATTGTTGTTGTTGTTATTATTATAGTTATTGTTGTTATTATTAAAAACAGGTATCTTATTTAATCATTGCATTTTGTGTCATCATGCACTCTAGTCTGGTCATAGATCATAACCAGACTGGAACTCTGCAAGTTAGTCTGATAACAGGTTTTAATTAGTATTTCCCCAGCCTATAGGTATCTACATTTCTTGGTATCGGACTGATGTTAATTTTAAGAAAACGTACTTTCTTTGTTAATAAAAATTAAATTAAATTAATTTAAAAAAAAAAAAGACCAATAAGACTCTTTGTTCAGCTTAATAGCTGAACTAAGTATTGATATATGTATATATTTATATTAGTTTAATTTACCTCTTCATTCTCCATTTCTATAGCAACATTAAACATTCAATTTTTTAATGACAGAAAAATTACACCTTTCTGCTTTATCACCACCTATACATTTTTTATGTTTTAGCACAGAATTCTGCACTCCTGAATTCAGTAAAATATTCAGAAACACCACATGAAACACGTGAGTCCTATGACTGGTCCATAAATTTTCTAGCAGTTGTAGTTATGTTTGATTTCCAGGCCTATAACTGTTCCTCTGAGCACAGAGGAAGCACATGAAGGATCAACCTTGTTTTTACACTTCTCTGCACTATGTACAACCTTTTCTTACAAACTGTTATTATAAAGTGAACCTTTCCCCTGGATACAGAAGATCAGGGTTTTATATTAGAAGTACTTGCTGTCTGTGTGACTGTGCCTTCTGCAGAGTCCCTGGCACTAGAAAAATAGTGGACTTCTGCTTTTGTCTTACTTCTACTGTTAGATTTTTACTGTTTCTTTTTGTCTGGGCTCTGTTCTATACTCAGAAATATGGACAAGATTGTTCTGGAAGTTATTGAAAAACACATAAAGGACAACAAAGTCATTGGTCAGAGCCAACAGGGGGTTCACTAGGGGAAGGTCACGTCTAATAAACTTATTTCCTTCTATGAAAAGATCAACCAGCTACTTAATCAGAGGAAGCCAGTCAATGTAATCTTTCTGGATTTCAGTAAAGCTTTTGATACTGTTTCTCACAGTATCCTTCTGGACAGAATGACCAGAATACATTTAGATGAAAGCATAATAAGATGGTGAACAATTGGTTGATGCAACAGTCCCAGAGGGTTCTTGTAAAAGGAGTTACACCAGGCTGATGACCCATCACTAGTGGGGTTCCCCAGGGCTCCATTTTAGGACCTGTCCTCTTCAATGTTTTCATAAACAGTATGGATGAAGGACTTCAAGGTTTTATAACATGTTCGCAGACGATACCAAATTGGGTGGAGCTGCTGACTCCATCAAGTATGATGAGGCCTTGCAGACAGATCAGGACAAATTAGAGCTGGGCAATCACCAAAACCATGAAGTTTAACAAGAGCAAGTGATGAATTCTGCACCTGGGAAGGGGAAACCCTGGTAATATGTATACAGACTGGGAGACAAGATGCTGGAGAGCAAGCCCACAGAAAGTGATATGGGGGTTTTGATTGAGAGAAAGCTGAACATGAGCCAGCAGCATGCCTTGGTGGCCAGGAGGGCCAACCATACCCTGGGGTGCATCAAGAACACCACTGCTAGCTGGTAAAAGGAAGGGAATGTCCCACTCCACTTTGCACTGGTGCATCCTCACCATGAGTACTGTGAGCAGTTTTAGGCACCACAGTATAAGAAAGGTATAAAGCTGTTATAGAGTGTCCAAAGGAGGGCAACGAAGATGGTAAACGGTCTAGAGGAGAAGATGTATGAGGAGTTGCTGAAGTCACTTGGATTGTACAGCCTGAAGAATAGGAGACTGTGGGGAGATTTCACCATGGCCTACAGCTTCCTGACAAGGGGGAGTGGTGGAGCAGGCACTGATCTCTTCTCTCTGCTGACCATAGGACGCAAGGGAATAGAATCATAGAATCATAGAATCATAGGATCATAGGATCATAGAATCATAGAACAGAAACATAGAATGGACCTTAAAGATCATCTAGTTTCAACCCCCCTGCTCTGGGCAGCGTGGCCAACCACTACAGCAGGCTGCCCAGAGCCGCATCCAGCCTGGCCTTGAATGCCTCCAGGGATGGGGCATCCACAACCTCTCTGGGCAACCTGTTCCAGTGCCTCACCACCCTCTGAATGAACAACTTTCTCCTAATATCTAACCTAAATTTCTTCTGTATTAGTTTAAAACCATTAAAATCATAGAATCATAGAATCATTAAGGTTGAAAAAGACCTCCAAGATCATCTGGTCCAACCATTCCCTTACTACCAATGTCACCCACTAAACCATGTCCCTAGGTACCATGTCCAACCTTTCCTTAAACACCCCCAGGGAAGGAGACTCCACCACTTCCCTGGGCAACCCGTTCCAATGCCTGACTACACTTTCTGAGAAGAAATGTCTCCTAATTTCCAACCTAGGCCTCCCCTGGAGGAACTTGAGGCCATTCCCACTAGTCTTATCATTGGTTATCTATGAGAAGAGGCCAACCCCAGTTCCCACCACTACCTTTCATGTAGTTGTAGAGAGCAATAAGGTCTCTCTCCCCTGAGCCTCCTCTTCTCCAGACTAAACAACCCCAGTTCCCTAGGCGCTCCTGACAAAAATTGTGTTCCAGACCCTTCAACAGCTTTGGAGCCCTTCTCTGGACACACTCCAGGGCCTCAATGTCCTTCTTGTACTGAGGGACCCAAAACTGAACACAGTACTTGAAGTGCAGGCTCTTCAGAGCAGAATACAAGGGGGTGATCACCTCCCTTGTCCTGCTGGCTATACCATTCCTGATAAAAGCCAGGATGACGTTGACCTTCTCAGTCACCTGGGCATACTGCTGGCTCATGTTCAGGTGAACATCAATCAGCAGCCCCAGATCCATTTCCTCTGCGTAGCTTTCCAGCCACTCTGCCCCAAGCCTGTAGCGTTGCATGGGGTTGTTGTGGCCAAAGTGCAAGACCCAGCACTTAACCGTGTTGAACCTCATCCCATTGGCCTTTGCCCATTGATCCAACCAGTCCAGGTCTTCTGCAAGGCCTTCCTACTCTTTGACAGATTGACACTTCACCCCAGCTTGGTGTCATCTACAAACTTACTAAGGGTGCACTCAACTTCCTCGTCCAAAATTACCAGTGAAGATATTAAAGTGGATGGGCCCAGAACCAACCCCTGGGGAAAACCACTGATGACTAGCTGCCAACCGGATTTCACTCCATTCCCCAGTACTCTCTGGGATGGCCATCCAGCCAGTTTTTAACCCAGAAAAGAGTGTGCATGTTCAAGCCATGGACTGCCAGCTTCTTCAGGAGAATGCTATGGGAGACCATGTTAAAGGCTTTGCTGAAGTCTAGGTAGACTACATCAACAGACTTTCCCTCATCCACCGGGTGGCTCACCTTGTCATAGTAGGAGATGAGGTTGGTCAGGCAGGACTTGCCTTTCATGAACCCATGCTGGCTGGGCCTGATCCCCTGGTTGACTTGAACATGTTGTGTGATCGCCTTCAAGATGACCTGTTCCATCAGCTTTCGTGGCACCGAGGTCAGGCTGACAGGCATGTAGTTCCTTGCATCCTCCTTACGACCTTCTTATAGGTGGGCGTCACGTTAGTGAGACTCCAGTCATCTGGGACCACTGTAGTTGACTCTGACCACTGATAGATGATGGGAAGAGGCTCAGCAATCATGTCTGCCAGCTCCCTCAGCACCATCGGGTGGATTCCCTCTGGTCCCATGAACTTCTGATAGTGCAGGTGGAGCAGCAAGTCTTTAACTGTTTCCACCTGAACTGTGGGGGTTTTCTTTTGCTCCCCACCCCAGACCTCCACGTCGGAAGGCTGAGTACCCTGAGGATAAGTGGTCTGGCTAGTAAAGACAGTTGCAAAGAAAACATTAAGAACCTCAGCCTTTTCCTTATCTTCAGTAGTCATGTTCCCTCCTGCATTCAGTAAAGGATGGAGATTCTCTTTGACCTTCTTGCCATTAATTTATTTACAAAAACATTTTTTGTTATCCTTAACCACAGTGACTAGGTTGAGCTCATACTAGGGTTTACCCTTCCTGATTTTTTCTCTGCATACGGTGACAACTTCCTCGTACTCTCCCTGAGTTTACTGTCCCTTCTTCCATTGGACATAAACTCTGTTTTTCTCCTGAATCTGCGAGAGGGGCAGTTCAGGCTGGTTATATGGTAAAGGTTCTTCACCAGGAGGGTGACTGGGCACTGGAACTGGCTCCCCAGGGTAGTGATCATGACACCGAGCCTGCCAGAGTTCAAGAAGCATTTGGACAACACTCTCAGATGCATGGTCTGATTCTTTGTGTGGTCCTTTAGGTACCAAGGAGTTGGACTCGATGATCCTTGTGGGTCCTTTTCAACTCAGATATTCTATGCTTCCATGATTCTATGATTGGTTGTTTAGCCTGGAGAAAGGAAGACTCAGGAAAGACCTTATAGCACTCTACAAATACCTTGAAGAAGTCTATAGCAAGGTGGGGATCAGTCTCTTCTGCCAAGCACAAAGTGATAAGATGAGAAAAAGGCCTTAAATTGTTCCAAGGGAGGCTTAGGTTGGATATTAGGAAAAAACTGTTCATTGAAAAGGTTGTAAGATATTGGTATATGTTGCCCCGGGAAGTAGTCGAATGACTATCTGTGGAGGTCTTCAAAAAACATGTAGATGTAATGTTTAGTGGCATGGTTAACTGGTGGACTTGGCAGTGCTAGGTTAAAGGTTGGACTAGATGATCTTAGAGATCTTTTCCAATCTAAATGATTCTATGATTCTATATCATAGAGCAGTTATGTCCACAGTACTGTTCTGACCTGTTCTGGTGTTCTCACCAGTGTTCAGTACTGTTCTGACCTGTTCTGGTGTTCTACTGTTATCACAGTACTGGTGATCTGTTCTATAGCCACATTTGGCTATCATTGCATTGCAGTATTGCTAACCTGAATTTTGTTTATTTAACAATTAAAATAACATTTTTATTTATTTATTTTTTACTTATGTGAAATATATATATTTTTTGCAAGCAATTAAATTTTAAATTAGGAAGCAGTTTTCAACTGGCAATATTACAACATTTCAGAACCTCTATCTGGAAACTGGTACAGTTCTGATGAAGCTGTGTTTTTCTGATCAAAAATATTGTCAAAAGAATTCTTTACTAATACAACTATAAAATTCACCTCAGGCCTGGTCTTTTTCTGTTCTGATTTCAGATTTCTCTTGATCTTACAAATGATGGAATGTTTTATGTTCCACTTTATGGAACATAAAAGGAACAAGAATACAAGATAGTTCTCTTCTTGCAGAGATTATGCAGTCTAATGATTTGAATCAAGGCTAAAAAGAGGCTAGAAATGATCTCCATTCCTAGTAGAGAAAATTCAACATGAAGAAAATGAAAGCTATGTAATGTATTATTGTTTACTGACTTATAGCAGAGATTAGGTGTACTGTTTTAAATTTTAAAGAAATGACTTAACATACCCCGTTCATTTACTTAACTCATTATATTACCATGAATTAATTTGAGTAGCAGCTACTAGGACTGTATATTAGCCATCTCTTGAAAACCTGTACTTATCAGTATTTATTAGAAGTAAGCTGTCACAAAGTTTTCATGCTTTCATAAAAGAAATATTTTTCTATAGGAAAGTCTGTGATAGAATAATTTTTCAGTCTTCTTTAAAAGCTGCTTTAAGCATTATAGCAACAAACTTTTTAAATGGTGTTTCATTCATGTGAAAATGTTTTCAATTTATAATCATTAATGACTTTGTATTTCATTGAATTTTTATTCAGTTTAGCCAAGAGCATGATAAACTTTAAATATTGAGTCTGATTGTCAATCAGAATCAAATGGTTTGAAATAGCCTGCTGCATACCTATTATCTTTTCGTGTCAAGTCATCCAAATTTTGTCAAACTACCTCAAAAAAACTGGCCAAGCACATCAGTTAATAAGTATGATAAGCATCCACTTTTTTCACTACACATAGCTGAATACATAATCCTGTTATCTCCATATGTTTTTATTTGCATTAGCTCTGAAATTAGATTTTCAGTTCTGTAGGGCAGTTTTCATACCTTTTCAATTGAACAATTCATACTGTGTCAACAGAAAGGTCTGTCTAACACAATGCACATTAAAGTGCAACTCCCTGAAAGGAAAAAGAGAAATAAAAAAAAAAAGAAAGAAAAAAAAAAAAGACATAATAAAAAGCTACTTTTTCAATCCTGATTTTAGGCCAATTAATGTTGGCGTTAAAACCCAGATATAATATCATTAAATAACTCAAAACAGAATATCTTTGTTGATTTCACTAATTTTTATCTTAATTTTACCTATTTCTTCACATCAATATGTTTAAATTCCGTGAGGTCATGCAGACATACTGAAAATAAAAAATGAAGTTTTATTATCTTGAACAGTCACCAGGTTACGCATAGCAATGAAAAGCATTTGCTCTAAAAAAAAATGAAAAATAGATAAATCACAATGTTTGTAACAAGAATAGTTGTTAAAGTCATAGGCTTAGTATATTTTGCAGAGAATAGGAGTTTGGATATAGTTATGCAGCAAAAGATACGGGTGAAAGCTCTCTGAATTGTTTTTAAATTGTACCCATAACCTGGATCACCACAAAAATACAGGGGATAAATGGGCACCTGCTTCCTGTTTCCTTTGTTTACACTGCAAAAATGAGGAAACAAAACTGTAGAGAAATGTGACTAAAAATAACTTTATAAAGAGAAAAAATATTAACCCTCCTTACATTAGAGAGGAAAGTTATCAGAAGTAAAAGAGCTAATATGTTAAAAGATCATCTGAGGCAATATTATCCAATTAGAGAATTCATGAATAATAAATGTTCTATTATTAATATAAATGTACAACCTCTCAGATCAAATTAGGTATGGGATTTGGAGATTTTTTTCCTCTGAAATATGAAGAGCCTAAGAGCTCGGTGATTGTTTTTTTTTTTTTCTGATTGTGTTCAATGTAAAATGCTTTAAAAAATATTTTAGTTATCACAAATATTGTTTTCTGTATAAAATATTAAGGAGGGTTTAATATAAAACATATTCATTTTTAAATAAAATGTTACTAGTTAACATATGATCCAGAAAGCTTAAAGTCACAAAAACATTGTTTACAATTTAAAGTGCTAGAGCAGTAAAGCCAATGAACATATCTCTGCAGACAATGTCCTCACCAGTAATTTATCACTCACTGTATTTCCCACTTTTATGAAATGAGGACCATAAGCAAAACCAATACAGCAAATGTTAAGCATTTCTAGCTTTCACCATAATAAAACACACTGATGGCAGCAAGCATATTCCAACTTAACTTCCTTCCAGAATGGAAATGATTATCTGGGTGTTGTTGCATTCTAATTTTTATGTAGTGTTCCCACTCTGTTGTTATTTTATTATTATTTCAGAATGTTCAAGTCATGTCTTTGCAGTACAGTATTTTCTGTTGTTTTCAGAGTTATAAAACTGCTTACTTCTTATATGTATTAGAAAGTGACATTACTTTAAAATAAATGCATATATATTTTTAATATTTTCATTTAATTTATTTCTGTTTGCATAGTATAGGAAATATGCTTTCTGTGTAATAAGTGTTTCAAACAGCATGTTAAAATAAGCACATCCATGGGGCAATGTGCTTCTAAGTTCTTTGTGGGATTTTGAATTAATATATTCAAATATATATTCAAAATATTATATTCAAAATATATATTCAAAAAATTAAAATGTTGAGCTCTAATTTCATCCTGAAAAGAGTAAAACAGTGTACCAGAACTTCAGAAATCAGATCATAAAATGATTTTGATCAAAATATTACCTTAGAATATATGTGTTACTATGGATACCTGGTTACTAAGGTTACAATCAGACCTGTAAAATAATATAAGGTCACGGCATAATTGATAACTCAGAATCACAGTAAGAATATACATTTCTTAGGTTTAAACAATGATTTTCCTTCTCAATGATTCTCCTTCACTTCAGCTTTTCTATTATCCATTTTATGATAGTTACTCTAGATTTTTTAAAATAGTGACTTTAGCACTTAATTATGTTATCTAAAACTCCCATTTGTTGTAATGAATTCAACCTTTAAAGTTAATTGTACAATCAGAATTGTAGTTTCTTGATGTACTTTGGGCTGTAAAGAAAATCTTTGAGATGAAAAACCCAAGAGAGTCAAGCTAAATTAGAAAACTCAAACACAAAGACTACTTTGGTCCACCACTTAATTTCCTTCTGAAAAATTCCTTCTCCAACCTCTTAATTTAAGAATAAATAAATAAATAAACAACAACAACAACAAAACAACAACAACAACAACAGCAACGATAATAATAATAATAATAATAATAATAATATAATAACAACAACAAAGTTCAGGTGCTTATTTTAAAGTTTGTTAAGTACTACATGTTACCAAGCCCAGAAGCCAATAATATTATAGGCCCATTTTACCCCACACAGTTAGTAATCACTTCATAGTACAGGAAGATTTTTTCAATCGTTTTTTAGGAACAATAACTATGTTTCTGTACATCCATTTCCCATTTGTAAAACACAATCTAACATCTCCCTTCAACTATGTGGTGAAAAAGTGCTAGGTTGTGTTATCAGGAAGACTTAAAAATACAATCAGTTAATACACAAATTAAACTGTCAGAATAGCCTGTGATCTGCATACACTGCATCCTCAGTCATTGAACAATCTTGATAGGACAAGGAAGAAATAATGAAGAAGAAGAAGAAGAAGAAGAAGAAGAAGAAGACGAAGAACAAGAACAAGAACAAGAACAAGAACAAGAACAAGACTTTAAATATGTCTGAAATATGGACAAATCTGATAAAATAGATGTATGCAGGATAATAAGATATCACACAGATTAGTGAAGTGGATTGGTGTAATCAATTTTCTTTAAAAAGCTTGCTTAATACCTTTTAGACTGTATGTCCCTCCATTATAATCCTGCCTTTTTCAGTCAACATAACTGTACAGTAATGCCTGAGGGAAGAAGAAAGAGAATTGAAGTAATCAAATTTGGACCATCAGTGTTATTTAAATGATAAAACCCCTTGTGCCACCACATCTTTCACTTTCTGTCATTTAACCTTGCATTGGGTTTTCTATTTTTCCTCTTAATATGATGATAGTGTACGAGAAATGGAACGCCAAGTTGCAGGCAAATTAATAGATATTTTTATGAGTTTTTTTTTTTTTTTAATGTATATACTTCTTTCAGTGGTGTCCTAATTAAACTGTGGAATCAATAAATGGGGGGAAAAAATCATAGTAGGACAAAGAATTTTAGACATTAGTTCCGACCCAGAAGGGACAATAAAATTTCCAAAAGATCATTATAAATGGCTTGTAATATCAGTAGAATTAGACAAAAATGTATGGGCTAAGGTCCATGTCAGATCAGGAAAAGATATCCAGTTAAGTTTTAGTTTGTGCCAACAACATATTAGGGGAGGGGGGGGGTTTATTCCCCACTTCTGTTTTTTCGACCTTGTGGTCAACATTCTAATCCCCACAAATGAGAATCACTGTTATGGTAATAGTCTGTAAAAATAAAAAGTAATGCTGATCATAAATAAGACACTAATTTATTAATTAGTGAAGAGCCAAGTGCTTTGACACTCCTGATTAAATCAAAGCTTACGTTTTGGACTTTGGCAAATGCAACATTCTTTTATACCAAGCCTAGATTAATGAGATTTAACAAACATTACTTACAGAAGTAGTTTGCAGTGCTCTTCAAAATATTATCATTAGCAAAGTATAAACCTCTAAAATTTTCAATATATCCCAGTGATGTTGGGATAATGTGACCTACTTCCTGTTTATCAGACACTGTTATGATACTAAACGTGCCCTTAAGCATAAGTAAATTCTAAACATCTAACATTTACTAAGAAATATCCTTGCAGCAATGATTTCAAATGCAAAATACTTCCATTTTAAAATAATCATAACCATACAAACATATGCAAATTCAAAGCCAAACACAAAACACAAGTAAAAATTGTATAATCAAAATAGGGAATAAAAGTATTTTACCTGACACTAAAAGAAAGACAGTACAAATTGTATGACAAGGGCTGAAGTAATGTTGAAGATTTCTACACTCACATTTTCGTAAGACCAATAACAACAGTGGACTCTAGAGCACATATTTTAACTGCCCCAGGGTATTATCTGCATGACTTTTAAGTAAATATTCATTAGTATGAAACATCTTAAAATTTAATCTAAACTGAGAGCAATAGTATAGGATCTGTAGTTTAAGATCTAGCAATCCAGTGCCTTACCTTCTCTATAGACATTTTTCTCTTGAGAATTGAAAGGCTATTATTTCGTAACAGTAAATATATACAAATATATATATATGTACATATGCAGAGTGAGGCAATACAAAATATAGTCAACAATATTGTAAGATAAATATCTTGATACAGGACAGTAATGAAAGCTTCCAAAGATCACACACAAAGAAATAAATAAATCAATGTTAAAACTAGTGCAGGTAAATTAAATGGATACCAAATTTCTACTTTTCAGGTTACAAATCCTCAGCAGTGAAAGAAAATAAGAGAAAAATGTAGCATTGTTACAGACGAGTATCAATAATTAATAAAATAAGTGCATAACATTAAACACAACTAGATCTATTTATTCCAACAATATAACGTACATCCATGAATTTAAACTATATTGAAGTGAGGCACTAATATTTGCCTTGTATAAAAGTAGGCTGGATTGGAACTTTATCCTTTAAAGTATTTTTAGGATACACCTGGAAAAATCAGAGTCAGAAACATTTTATGTTATTTCTTTCTTTTCTTACAGTTGTCTAATAATTAGTGATGTAGGTATTATCTGGTCATAGCAGGTTATCTACACACAAGAGAGGCTTAAAGACTGGTTAAGAGCACATTTACTTTGTGTATTCCAATTAAAATGAAAGTCAGATTGAAATAACTAAGCATCTGGTTCAAATTTGCAAAGTCAAACATTGACAGTCTTCAAATGTATGAAGACATGCAGAGCAACTTTAATCTTCTCTTAAGCATGTGCACGTTAATCTTCATTTATATGTTTAATATATAAATATATCTGTAGTATATTTATTAAATACATTTATTATGAATCTTCATTTCTATATTAATCTTCATATATATGTTATTCAGCAATCAAACTGACCTAAAAAAGCAAAACAAAACAACAACAAAAAAACTTTGAAGAGAGCAACAGGTTTGAGAATCATAGAATCATAGAATGGTTTGAGCTGGAAGGGACCTTAAAGATGATCTAATTCCAAACCCACTGCCATGGACCCCTGCCTTCCATTAGACCAGGTTGCCCAAAGCCCCATCCAACATGGTTTTGAACACTTCCAGTGATGGGGCATCCACAAATTCCCTGGAATATTCCTTCCTTCTTGATGACTGCGGATGCCCAGAGTCATGACAGTGAGTATACCGAGACCAACAGGAATCATATTTATATTGCGATCCATTGTGTTGTATTGGGGGTTCAGTAAGTTGCTGCATTATTCTGCTGAATCAAAATTGTAATGGGAACTACAAATAAGTTAATTTGATATCAAACATTGTACTAAATTAGAACTATTTGGGGATTATATCAGAAATATTAATGTATGGATAAACTGCAAGACCAATGGTTCAATCCCAGTGCAGGTTATTAGCTTAATTCATTAGGAAAAGTACTCTATTTAATTCCCATCAATCTCACCAAAACATTGATATGACTCATGCTGGCAGAGGTGGTCACTAAGCAGCTTTCACCAGGACTTCATCATCATCAAGACAGCAAGGAGGATTATCCATGAATGATCTCAGTGTCAGCTTTAGTTTTCTCTATTAGGTTGCATACAAAAGTGTTGATGTTCTCCTCTCTCCTTGAACTGACCAATGTAAAGTATTATCCGTAAGAGGGTGGGGATTTTTCAGCTTCTTGCATCTCCTTCATGTGCTATGCAAAAGTACTACTCAGACATCTGTTAAACAATCACAGGCTTAATGACCTGTAATCTTTTTCCAGTTGTACATTACCACAGGTCAACAACCTAAAAAAACAGTGGAAATATCTTTCATACTTGAATTTCCTTCAGTCCCTCAGCACACAAACAAAATCACATTACATATTCAAGCAGCCTTGGTTTGAAAAATGTTTTCAAATTTCAAGATACTGTTGAGTATTTTAATGACTTTGATAGTTTAAACTGCTTTTACAACAGTGTGATGACTATAGAACAAAAAGTAATTTCATTATCTTTTATCATGTTATTTATCCACATAGTAACATTTTGCTTTCAATAATTTCCAGTTTACGTATCTAAGCCACAATAGTCACACAAATAGACAGAAAACTTTATTTTTGTTAACCTCCTTAGAAACCTTGTTACTTCTGTAATGATATGGATGAAAATAGTACTCTTTCTCATCCAATCAAATATGGAGTGATTCTTTCTCATAAAAGAGATATGATAGCCTTTAAAAATGATGAGAGCTTCTTACAAAACAGCTGTTGAAAATAAATAAATAAATAAAAAGTGTTGAACTGTTTCATCGCAGCAATGTCAGTTTTACATTGATTCTTTTTATCCTCATTTTGCTTAGTGGTAATTTCAGATAATTTTTTTTAGGGGGAAAACAAACAGACAAACAAACAAACAAAAAAAATCTGAATTTAGAAATAGCAGGCAGTTTATATCAGTAGGAAATATGATACCTAATATTACAACCCATTTTATTCTTTAACCCTCAGGTACAAATCTTGATTTAATGTTAACTTTAAGAACATATTTTGCATAGTGCTTGGCAGACAGAATACAAATGCCAATACCAGTGGCATCAAAAGGGTAAGCATCATTAAGTTATGCCTGTTTATTAAAATAGTACATTCTGCAAGATTTTTTTGTTTGTTTGTTTCTTTGCTACCAAAATTTAAAACAAGCATAAAAATATATGTATATATTTATGTCTGTTTCTAGTTAGAGTGTTTTTAGTTTCACAGCATTTAAATAATTCAATAATTCTCAGAATTCTTGAGCCACTAGTACTGGAGATGTAAAAAAAAAAAAAAAAAAGGAAGATATGAATATGAAAACATAAGGCTACAAATAGTAAAGCAAGTTATTTCACAAAAGATGATATAATTCTGTTACTTTATTAGATTATATGAAGCTATTTCACTTAAATTATAGAGATCTAAAGTAACATGAATACCACAACAATAGATATTTTACTAATAATGAAAATAAACACAAAACTCACATACTTTGTAAATTTTAATTACATGATTGATTAAGAGATATCTATTTATTTCATTCCTTTTGGCATAATATAGGTAATATGAAAAAAAAAAAATTAATGCTAAATGTTCTCTCCTCAGTACATCAAATATTAAATTTAATTCTCAGTAATGAGACATGACTAAAAATGTATCCCGTACAGACTCTGATATAGCGAAGTTCAAGAACGTCCACAACTAAAACACTTATTTCAAAGTTATTAATGTGTTGGAGCTAAACACATTATTTATGATCTTCTACACAGTGTACTTGTCTGACTGGGAACATCTAAATACTTCCAGGATATAGGGCCCCCAAGAAATTCTTGTATTTTCAACAGTGATCTCAGAAAAAAAAGACGTGAAATATTTCCAATAAAACACACATTCATCTGCTAAAATGTCTTAGCATAGCATGAATACATAGTATGTTAAATACATTCTACTCCTTTCTGTCTTCGGGTAGTCATTGTACTAGTCATTTACTAGCATGTACTAATATGTGTATTTATATGCACTTAATCCACTTTATTTTTACCCGCGTCCTTATAAATAGTTACTTAATAGCTCTTATATTTCTAAATAAAAACACTTAAAATATTTACGAGCAGGTAAAAACTTAAAATGAAATATTTTAGGATGCTTAGGTACATACAATTAGTTTGTAACTTTCAGCCTTAAAAAAATACACTGTCCTAGAAGATTTGACTAAGATAAATAACAAAAAAGGCATTCTAGCATTTCCCAGGTTTCCAGTAATAGTGAAGGGGAGACTAACAAATTTATCATCTATCATGGACAATATCATAAAACTTTCATCAGTTATATACTGAACCTGGATGTATGAGTGTATCTCTATCAAATTCAAGTCTAAATGTATAGAAGAAAATATTCTTACTAATTTTCATTCTGGAGTAGTTTAAAGTGCCCATTACTTTTAAAGAGAACAAGTAAAAAGATTGATATCTTCGACAAATGTGATAAAATATCACCTCGATGTGGATCTCTCGAGGTCATCTGGTCCAGTCTGCCATTAGCTGGGTTGCTCAGGATCTTCTCTGGTCAAACTTTGAGTACGCAAAGTATGGCACGTTAACTAATGTTCTTCATTTGCTAATACTAATGCTCAGTATACGTTGTTACAGTAAGCTAAATTAACAGCATTAAGTTACTGTGATATACATTTGTATCACAACTTTGTTGGGATGTTAATAATCCTTAAAACACTCAATAAAATGGAGACAATCCTCCCAAATTTAAAAATTCCAACAATATTTTATATGAAACAGAAAAACATCTTGTGTTTCTGCAAAGTGTAGCAAGGTAGGGATTGGTCTATTCTCCCACGTGCCTGGTGACAGGATGAGGGGGAATGGGCTAAAGTTGTGCCAGGGGAGGTTTGGGTTGGATATTAGGAAAAACTTCTTTACCAAAAGGGTTGTTAGGCATTGGAATGGGCTGCCCAGGGAAGTGGTTGAGTCACCATCCCTGGAGGTCTTTAAAAGCCATTTAGATGTTGAGCTTAGTGATATGGTTTAGTGGAGGACTTGTTAGTGTTAGGTCAGAGGTTGGACTAGGTGATCTTGGAGGTCTCTTCCAAACTAGACGATTCTGTGATTCTGTGACAGTCTTTTGGTTCCAGAAATCAAAAGCTTTCTTATTAAAATGTCCATCAGTCACAGGTTCCATCTTTTATTTTCCACTTTGCTTTCTGGGTGAACATATGACTGACAATGTAAGTCAGTCTCTTTTTCTTAAATCTTGTCCCTATTTTCATTCATTCCTGACCTGCCTTTCAGAACTATAATATCTACTGCCTAGATACTCTTATATGAATTTGCAGCTATAGGGAACTTTTACAATAACCAACAATCTGCCTGAAGCAAAACCTGCTCCTCTATTTAACAGGTAATGTGATCGATCTAATGTAATAACATAGAGAAATGCCATGGTGTCCTGTATAAATGTACTGGGCAAATAAATACTTATATATTTTATTCTTTGCTCTCACATTTTTTTCCTTGGATAAGTGATTTGACCTGTCTGTTTGCATATCCTCATCTTTTGATCAATTATATTCACACTTAGTTGGGGCACTTGAGTTTACAGCTTTTTATGTTTTCTCAAGAGCCGTTACAGACATTCAAAAATACCAGAAAACATATCCTACTTATGACTAATAGTCATATGCATTCAAGACATGTTTCTAAATGACTTTAACTCTCCATATAATCAAGTATAAATAGAAATAGAAATTTTCCAGTTTTCTTGTAGCAAAAGAACAAGCACTTAGGGTTACTTCAATTTTTCCAAATCTGCATTAGAATTTCAGAGTGTCTCATGTTTTCTGTTTAACACTAATGCTTTAGTTATAAAAAAAGACAATTAAAAATAAATATATAACTCTGTACATTAATCTGTCTTACAAATCTTACATGAAGCAATCCTAGTACTTGGGTTAGAGTACCTCTAGTAGCTTAAATACCTACAAATGAACTCAATGATATTTGAAGGGAATCACAGAAGCAAAACAAAAGTAATAGAATTGCTATTTATCTCTGGAATATTTTGACACTCAACCTCAAATAATTTGCAAATTCACTTTACTTTGTTTAATTCTAAGCTCTGGGGAAAAAAATAATAATAAAAAATAAAATAAAATTAAGAATTGTGGAGTTTTTAATCACAATAGAAAAATATCTAAATTTTAACTGTAAAAATAGTAATGAATGTTCTATACACTTCCACAAATTTGTAAGTACATAAACTATGCAATGCCTTTAGAGCATAATTTCCAGCAAGATAAAGCCCCTTCAGATCATTAAAAAATAAAAAAATAAAAAAATAAAAAAATAAAAAAAATAAAAAAATAAAAAAAATAAAAAAAAAGAAAGATCAATAACAGTGAGTAACACAAAACAATGAGTTCATATTATTACAAATTCTAGAGTGAAAAAGTTGATGTTTTTACAAAGAACTTTGAAACGAGAAGCATTTTGTATACAAGCTATGAAATTTCCAAATTGGTGACACTAAATTATAACATTATCACTGAGTATTTCTGTTTGCATAACAAATCTATCCATCCATCTGCTGTTGGGACAATTTGAAATTTAATCAAAAAGGACCACAATAATAAATTTTAGGTAACGAATCCCCAGAATGAATGTGGTGTCCTATATGTCTATATTGAGTATACACACAGGTAGCTATATCCCCATTGTTTAGTCATGGCTTCTGCTGACTCTTAACAGAACGCATGAATAAATATTTTGAACAGAAGAATATTGGTTGAAATATCTGAAGCACTGATTGCATTGCAGCTTAAATATTTTGAATGTAGAAATATTTGTATAAAATTGGATCTTTTGACTCTTACGTGATCAGGATTTTAGAATAGTTTTCCATGTATTTATAGGACATATTTATTAAAAGAAATGTGTTACCTAATCAACCATTTATTTACATTTTCACTGAAGGACAGTGCAGAGTTAAAGTACACACAGACTCTTACAATCAGTTTCCATAAATATGCAGTGGCTGCTAACATGACAGACAAAACTCTTTAAAGAAAATGTTCCACACATACCATTATTATTATTATTATTATTATGCATGAGAATCCTTTAAACACCAACTTAGCAAACAATTTTGAATAGATTTAATATTAATACTAATTATTAATCATCGATAATATATTATTATTAAAGTTGATATTAATTATTACCATTAATAATTAGTAATTTGGTATTTAAAAGTCAATTTAACACTATTTGTTCATCAAGAACAATCTGAGAAAGCACTGCTATTGAAGAAACTCCTTGCCTTTAAATAAGAACATTTCTTTGCAAATCAGTCCTGTTTTCCTGTTCTATTTCTTACTTTCACTTTGTAGTTTTGTGGAATAGATTTCTATTTTTGTCTTCCATATGAATAAATAAATAAATAAATAGTAAAATATAATAATAATAAGAATAATAAATATAACAATATTTTTCTCCTTTCTCAATTAGGTAGATCTGGCTAGAGCATCATTTTGATTTTAGGGGTTAATTTCAAAAGTACTGCCTTAATCTAAAGATTAAAGTATTACCAGTCTTTTTGTAGATTTTGTATTTTTTCCACTAAACAAAGTAGATTTGGTGCTATCCGCACATCTACTACACGGAGAAAACAAAAGATATTAGAAAAAAAAGAATGGTGGTCAGACTAGAGTACTGCAGATATTTTAGCATCATATCCTGGAGAAATGGTTTTCTTATGAACATGCTCTTTTAACTGGAGAGAAAAAATAACAGATAGACAGAATGAAAGGAAGAGAAATATATATTTATTATTATAATAAAATAAGATTGATAACAAAATGAAGCTAAAAAAAATGAAAAATAAACAAGGCTATAACCCCTAACAAAATTATGGGGTTCTCATTCATTTAAAACACAACAGGCATTGTAACATCTTACAAGAAAGCAAAATTATTTTCTATTATGTAGGCAATATTTGTTTCTTCAGCCAATCCAATATCAAATTTTCCCAGAACAAATACATTTAGAACTTGAAACAAGTATCTGAAATCTTCAGTGCTATTTACAGAAAGGCTATAAAGGTAGTAAAATGTATACGTATGGCTTCCTCTCAATTCTCAAATATTATAAAAAGAGAGGTAAGAATTGACAAAAACAAACAAACAAACTAACTAACTAAAATCCTGAAGGTAATAAAGACACAGTTATGTTGAAAATATATCAAAAACATTTATTTCTGTAACGATGAAGTTACGATATTGTACAAGTATAAATTAATTCAAATGTTTTCTTATACGTGATACCTTTTATTGAAAAGCCTCCCTTCTAAAAAGGTTTTCAGATATTTAATATAAATTAACATGTATTAGAAATGTGTAATTTAGATCTATCACCATGGTAATTAACTACCTTCTATTACCCTCCTTTTTCTTGAATCACACTTTTAGAAGTTTCTACTATTAGGACCACAAAGATGATTAGAAGGCTGGAGAACCTCTCCTGTGAAGAAAGGCTGAGAGAGCTGGGAATGTTCAGCCTAAAGAAGAGAAGGCTCCAGGGTGGCCTCGTTGCTGCTTTGCAGTACTTAAAGGGGGCTTATGAAAAAGATGGAGACTGATTCTTGGCTTGATCAGATAATGTCAGGACAAGGGGCAATGGTTTTAAACTAAAAGAGGGGAGGTTTAGATTAGTGGTTAGGAGGAAATTCTTCACTCAGAGGGTAGTGAGGCACTGGAAAATGTTGCCCAGAAAGGTTGTGGATGTCGTACCCCGGAGGTGTTCAAGACCAGGTTAGATAAGGCCCTGAGCAACCTGACCTAGTGTGTGGCATCTTTGCCTATGGCAGGGGGGTTGGAGCTAAATGATTTTTAAGGTCCTTTCCAACCCAAGCCATCCTATGATTCTATGATTAATAAGGTTTATCTGTTAAAACAAACCTAAAGAGAGAATGTATCTACCTCTTCCGTATTTGTAAGTTACAGTCATTTTATATCTTGTATTTTTTTTGCACACCTCGCTCCTCGGTATGATAGTTCTGATAAGCAGAATTACAAATCTGTATTCAATAATTTATGTGTTTGTCATCCAAAGGTTTTTCACAAATTTGTATTCAACAATTTATAAGCGTTTGTCATACAAAGGTTTTCCTTGCTTCTCTTGATCTGCTCATTATCACAGAATCAGAGAATCGCAGAATCACAGACTGACTGAGGTTGGAAAGGACCTCCAGAGATCATCTAGTCCAACCCCCCTGCTCAAGCAGGGTCACCTAGAACATGTTACAGAGGATTGCACCCAGGCAGGTTTTTAATATCTCCAAAGAGGGAAAGAGACTTCACACCCTCTCTGGGCAGCCTGTTCCAGTGCTTTGTGACCCAAAACATAAGTTCTTCCACAAAAGGTGATGGTATCTCCTGTGGTTCAATTTATAACCATTATCACTGAAAAGAGTTTGCCCCCATCCTCTTTACATCATCCCCTCAGATATTTGTAGAGATTGATGAGATCCCCTCTCAATCTCCTCTTCTCTAAACTAAACAGGCACAGCTCGTTTAGTCTTTTGTCATAGGACACATGCTCCAATACCTTAATCATCTTTGCGGTATTATGCAGGTATCATGTATCCAAAATAACTGAGATCATAAAACAGCAAGGCTGACAAGAGATACTAAAGTCTATTTTGTTTATTGACTAAACATTTACAGTATGTTTATACATAGATTTCATTGTCAACTTGGTTGGAGAAAGGCATATGCAGTTAGGGCATAAACAGCAATTTCATTTCTTGTATTTCATGAAAACATTTTCAGTTTCCATGGTGGCTAGTGCTGAAACCATGCAACCTGTTCTGAACATATGGCAGATTTCCTAGAGGAAATGCTGCTGCATATTATCAACTTGATGTCTTTTGCTAGCATTTTTAAGACACCATTGATGCTTGTGACTGGCAGCAGCAAAATGACAAGTCTGAAACCAATCCTGTTCAGGTGAAACCAAACCTAATGAGCCATCACAAAAACATGTGAGTGATTCATATTATATTCTTATGTCATGGACACCAGAGACATATAGGTTTACTTAAAAAAAAAAATGTTATTATATGTCCTAAAAGAAAAATTTTACCACCAATCTTATCATAATCATTTCATTTTAGCAGTCCCTTGTGCCTCTGCCCTCATCATCTACTTATTTTTTATTTATGAATCTTTGCTTCTGCTGATCAGCTCCACTTCTCTCTCACTTCCCATCTGTGCTCCCGGGGGAAGGGTTGAAACCTATGCCAGAGGGCAGCCAGAGCAGTTTTTCAAGCTAGAGGAGTTTATGCTAGTGGTGTTCACAGTCACATGTAGGCAACAAGTAGATTCTGATATGAGAGATTTTCATGTCCCAAATTCAGGGATGCTTGGATTACCCACCTAAATAATATATAATCTACAGAAGGAGTTCTTCTAAATTCATCTGAGTGGATCTCAGGAGGGTGTGTCCCTCACCATTTTTTTCCTCTATGTCTTGGCCTAAATGCATTTCAAAAAGTAAATAAGATTTTTTGAATGAAGTCAAAAACACCATTACTTTTGCACTAATAAACACTCTAACATAAAGACAAACAAGGACACAAATGTTGCACCTTCTGTTTTCAGTGGTTGTACACTTAACTCTTTGTTGAAACCAAGGTTTCCCAGTCTGTGCTTGGTTGTTAGAATAAGGTTTTGTGGCACACTCCTGAATATATCATCAAATAACTTATGTTTCTAGGGTTTTTATGCTCTTGTATTTTAAGTAACTTTTTACTGCCTAAGTTAACACAGGGGTTAAAATCAAGGCTTTCAGCCATTCTGCCCTCTATAAATGTAAACACATGTAACCTGAACGTTTACTTTTATTTGCACAATGTGATGATGATAAGGAAATGTGAGAACGTCTCTCTCTGGCATGCCAAATAAATCTGGACTTCTGACTCTCAGCAGAACAGCTGAACATTGAAAACCAGATTTCACTGGGTTTCTACCAAATGCTGGATTCACTAAAGGTGCATGGCTTAAGCTGCTCTCAATATTCCCAGCATATTTTGGGGGGAAAGAGGGACATTTCCACAAAGGAGCAAAAGATTTACTGCATGCTGACAAATATATTGTCATGAGAGGAATCTCAGAAATTTCTCCTGGGGAAACAACTCCAGCATTGTAAGATTTTTCCTCATAATTGTCCCCAGCAGCTTCTCTAAATGGAGGTTATGAATATAATCAGAGACACTTCACATCATAGTGTAAAAACCCATTACAAAGGTTTTTATTTTTGATGTGGAGTACAGGCGATGTATAGGGTTATTAATAATGAACATGCAGTTTTCTCACTGTTCTGTCAGAATTCTATAAAACAGGTCACATGACTACAAAATATAGAAATACAGATTAAGAGTAATATAACACTAAGTTATATTACAGTTGCCATTTTTCTATATATTTTCTCTAAGTGACAAATAATTTCTTTCTGGATCATTCTCTGTTAATGTTTCTATGTGAATAACATCTTTGTTGTGTTCAGTTTTGTTCAGCTGAAATTTCCACTGCAATTTCCACAATTGAAGTTGCCATAAAGATGACCTGGGAAAAATAATGACTGCAAATAGCTGCTAAAATATTTACAGGAGAAAGTGCCTTCTATCCTCAGAATTGCTAGCCTGGGAACCTGACCTGTGAACAAGAAGTATCCTCAAAATATACAGTTGACATCTTTGAAACGAGGCTGAGTACATAAGAACCAGAGCCATCCTGAAGACACCATCATTAAGGGCAAAAACAAGAAACAGTAACAATATTTAATCATCTGAAAAGGTGAAAATAGTCTGGAAAGGTGTTTGGTTTTTGTTGTTGTTATTGTTGTTTTGTTTTGTTTTGTTTTCTGAGAATAGGAAACATCATCATCTATGGGTTGTTTCAGGTAAAACATAAAAATTAACTGCATCTATTGGCTGCTCTAACAGGTAGAGTCCTCCCTTACGTCTCTGTGATACAAAAATGACTAGTTTTCTCTCCAAAAGGAAGAGCTTCTAAGAACTTCCCATGCTGCATATTTTTTTTCTTTCCTACAGGATTTCCTAAAAAAAATTGAACTTTCACTTGGAACACCTGAAAGACTTTGAACTCTGTTACATGGATCATCTTTGAAGTAAGACTCTGTCTGCTATTTTATTGGAACCATTCTTGGGCCCACTTCTGGATGTTGGTTTATTCTGAGATCTTTATCCACCAAAGAAGTTAATTATACTTTATTTTAAAAATACTGAGAAGATCCACATTTCACATGCAACTTTGATCTTCTTCATGGCCCTCCTTGATGCTGGTTGAGGTCTGCTGTCATGCACCAGCTCAAATTGTTCTCTAAACGATTTTAAACCACAAGGTTTACATGGGGGGAAAAAAAAAAAAAAAAAAGAAAGAAAGGAAACTGAGGAAAGCGAAACCCTAGCCTCCCTCCTTAATAAAATTATCACATTTTGGCATATGCTAATAAAATTTTGTTTTTAGACATGCATTCTTACCATCTTCTCATCCCTCAGACACTATTTAAGAGACTAGTTCAAAAAGTATATTTTCCCATCTCTTTCCATATGTCAATATCAAAGCAAATTTTTGAGTTTGCAAGATATTCTAGAAAAATGCAGCAGAGATTAGTGATAAAACAGAAAGGTGTTTAAATTTAGACTTAATAGTAAAGATTAAGATAAAGAGTTCAATTTCCTCTTTGTTCTGCTGCTCTGAACCCTGCAAGCTATAACTTTGATTTAACAGGGGTGGGCAAATTACGAATGATAACAGAGCTATTCATAACATGAAACAATTTGATTTTGTATAACACTTTCTGACAGCAGTGTTGAATTTGACAGCATAAGCCACCGAAACCAAAATGAACAAAAATCAGATACAAAGTAAATAAGCCCTCAGTTAGAAGGCATAGACAAAGAGTAACTTTTATTGTACACTGCTGAATGATAGTAGAAAACATTGTGTTAAAAAATCATCATCCAGATATAGAATATTGCATATGGTCTAACAAAGCTGTCAGAAGATAATCAGAGGTGGATTATATGTTGTAGAAACATTTACTTGGTATATATTGTTCCATTTTAAGCAGTGAGAGCTTGCCTTCTAAGGTCAGAACACCAGATCAAATGGTAATATGTAAGTTAAGTTGTAATGCCCAGAAAGTAATACAGATTTTCTGCTGTGTCACGAAAGGAACTGGGTTCTGGAGAGTCTGAGCAACAAATTTCATCTATACATGAGAAAAAATTATTCTGCATGATTCACTGTATGAAACTCCTTAACAAATGTAAGCCTCTTAATAAGCCTAGTCTTTATTAAAATGCATTTAACAGCAGCTATCAATTAAGTGAATAAGTAAAAGCAGAGGAGGTTCATATTACCAAAAAATTCAGGTACGATATATACAACAATAGAATCATAAAATCATATAATCATTAAGGTTAGAAAAGATCTCTAAGATCATCTGGTCCAACCATCACCCTACTACCAATGTCACCCACTAAACCATGTCCCTAAGCACCATGTCCAACCTTTCATAAAACACTCGCAGGGACAGTGACTCCCACCACCTTCCTGGGCAAACCGTTCCAATGCCTGACTACTCTTTCCAAGAATAAATGTCTCCTAATTTCTATACTTAACCTCCCCTGGCACAAATTGAGGCCATTCCCTCTAGTCCTGTCACTGTTTATCTGTGAGAAGAGGCCAACCCCCAGTTCGCATAACTTCCTTTCAGGTAGTTGTGGAGAGCAATAGTCTCCCCTGAGCCTTCTCTTCTCCAGACTAAACAACCCAGTTCCCTCAGCCGCCTTTCATAGGACTTGTATTCCAGGCCCTTCACCAGCTTCATAGCCCTTCTCTGGACACTTTCCAGGGCCTCAATGACATTTCATATTTTCATCCTCTTTGTACTCTTAAACTATACATTAAATGTCCTAATAAATAAATAAATAAATAAATAAAATAAAATAAAAAGCAAGCTTCAAATTGTAATTTATTAACAGACTTGAGTTTGATTGATACACTCTACAATTACTTTATATATTTCTAACATTTATCATACATTTTGGTACAAATATGCATCTGTCACATTCAGAACTGTGAAATTAAATGAATGTGGTCTAATAAAAAGAGCCTTCTCTGACTGTGCATTAACTTTCTTTTATTAGGGTTTTCTTTGTCTTGCCTCACCCCTCCATTGAATTCACCTTGGGCCTCATCAATGTTTTTCTGTAGAAAATAGCCCCCAAAAAACAGCACCTGGAGTCTGGCATATCTGGCTTTTCTTGGCTCAGGGAGTTACTGATCCCTCTAAGAAACTTCTTCTCCTGGAGCCCCACTGTTGCATCCCTGAAGCAGGCAAACATTGATGGAGTAGGGAGGGATAGTGCAGGCAAACTTCCAGTGGCTCAGCTCTCAGTGAGGACCAAAGTCCATCCCCACTGAAACACTGCCAGTACCCACACTGCTGAAAACTTCTCTTACCCACAGGGACAGATCCTGCCCTTTTCAACCACTCTGTGGCTTCTCCCAACCCCACCAGGACAGCAGTGGCAAGTCCATTGCTGCCACAGGCTGTTTACCACAGTTCTGGGCACCTCCCTGCTCATGACATTTTGCAAGGAAGATGGCAATAGAAAAAATAAAGAAGCTTTTTGCCTACAGATCTGTTTCCCTAAATCCCCATTCCCTTATTCAGGGTTTGTTGCCACTGTCATGCACCTCCATTGCCTTGCTCCCAAGTACTGAGGCACCTATTTTTCCTCTGGTATTTTTGGATATTTTCCTATCCTTCTTCCCTTTTTGTGTCTTTCCTCTCCTTGTGCTTCCACTTGCTAGCACCACTCTAGGAAAAAATAAATAAATAAATAAATAAAAAGTTCCTTACAGAGATGTTTTCCTTCTTCACAACTCCCTCTTAAGCCCCCTCTTTGCTGCCCACAGGGTCCCCACCACACATCGCTTCCCAGCATCTCCACCTGACCTGCACAGCACTGTGAGCTAGGGTGGATAAAATACAATGCATGAAGCAGGACCACACTCATCCCATGCTGGTCCAGCCCAGCAACATGCCTTGCACCCCACTGGCTCAGATGGAGGAGTTTGGTCCTGCTAACTCCCTGGCTGGCCTGTGAATCCCCCAGCAGAGCTCATGGGACAACCTCCACCTGAGGGGTTGCACCGAAGGTACTAGCCTTTTATTCACAGGAAAACAGAGAGCATGAAGAATTTGAGGTAGGATTTTCTACTCTTGGGATAATCTAAAGATGCCCCATGCCTGTAAGTGTTCAAGAGGCACTTTGATAATGCCCTCAATAATATCCTTTAACTTTTGGTTAGCCCTGAAGAGGTTAGGCAATGGGTCTTGATGATGACAGAATCACAGAATGGGCAGGGTTGGAAGGGACCTCTGAAGATTATCTAGTCCAACCCTGCTGCCAAGCAGAGTCACCTAGAACACATTGTGCAGGATGGCATCCAGATGGGTTTTGAATATCTCCAGAGGAGACTCCACAACCTCTCTGGTCAACCAGTTCCAGTGCTCTGTCACCCTCACAGTAAAGAAGCGTCCCCTCATATTGAGATGGAACCTCCTGTGCTTCAGTTTGTGCCCATTGCCTCTTGTTCTGTTTCTGGAACTGAAAAGAGACCGGCTCCATCCTCTCGACACCCTCCTCTCGGATATTTAAATACATTAGTGAGGTCTCCCCTCAGTCTTCTCTTTTTCAGGCTATACAGGCCCAGTTCTTTCTGCCTGTCCTCATATAACAGGTGCTCCAGTCTTCTAATCATTTTAGTAGCTCTCCTCTGAACTCGCTGCAGTAGTTCTCTGTCCTTCTTGTACTGGGGAGCTGTGGTGGTTTTACTTGAGTGGGCAGCCGAGTTCCACCACAGCCACCCTGTCACTCCCCCTCCTCAAAGGGAAAGGGGGAGAAAATATGACAGAAAGGGCTCATGAGTTGAGATTAGGATGGGGAGATCACTCAACAATTATCACGACAGGCAAAACAGTCTCAGAGTAGGGAGACAGTAAAACTTATTGTCTTTTACTAACAAGCTAGAGAAGTGAGAAACAAAGGAAAGAAAGAAAAAATGTCTTCCCCCCATCCACCCTCTTCCACTTCCTCCCCCCAAGTGGCGCAGAGGAACAGGGGAATGGGGGTTGCGGTCAGTCTATAGCATTTTGCCTCTGCTGCTCCTTCACAGTCATTCTCTGCCCATGCTCCAATGTTGGGTTCCTCCCATGGGATGCTATCCTTGCCGAACTGATCTTGCAGGGGCTGCCCACAGGCAGCAGCTCTTCAAGAACTGCTCCCACATGGCTCCATACCACGGGGTCCATCCGTCAGGAGCAAACTGCTCCAGCATGGGTCCCCCACGGGTGGCAGATCCGCCCAGACCCCCTGCTCCTGAGTGGGCTCCTCTCCATGGGCTGCAGCTCTGGCCTGGGGCCTGCTCCTGCAGGGGCTCTCCATGGGCCGCAGCCTCCTCCAGGCCACATCCACCTGCTCCACCGGGGGTTCCTCCACGGGCTGCAGCATGGAACCCTGCTCCACCCGGATACTCCATGGGCTGCAGGGGGAAAGTCTGCTTCACCATGGTCCTCACCACCGGCCGCAGGGGACTTCTGCTCTGGAGCCTGGAGCACCTCCTCCCCCTCCTTTTTCACTGACCTTGATGCCTGCAAGGCTGTTTCTCACTCCTCTCTCTCTCCCAGCTGCTGTTCCCCAGCAGTTCTTTTTTCCTTTCTTATATATGCTCTCACAGAGGCACAAACAACGTCACTTATTGGCTCAGCTCTGGCCAGCAGTGGGGCCCTTATCTAACATGGGAAAGCTTCTGGATTCTTCTCTCTTCTTTACCTTGCCATGTAAACCCACTACAGGAGCCCAGAACTGGACACAGTACTCCAGGTGTGGCCTCACCAGGGCTGAGTAGAGGCGGTGGATCACCTCCTTTTACCTGCTGGCAACACTACTCCAAATGCAGACCAGGGTTGTCCTTCTTGGCCACATTGCTAACTCATAGTCAGCCTGCTGTCCACCAGGACTCCCAGGTCCCTCTTTGCAGAGCTGCCTTCCAGGAGGTCAGCCCCCAGCCTGTACTGGTGCTTGGGTTTATTTCTCCCTAGGTGCAGGACCCTGCACTTGCCCTTGTTGAACTTCATGAATTTCCTCTCGGTCCAACAGTCCAGCCTGCTGAGGTCCCTCCGAATGGCAGCACAGACCTCTGGGGTATCAGACACTCCTCCTAGCTTTGTGTCATAATCTTTGAAGGTCTCTTTCAGCTGAACTACTCAGTTGTGTTGTGTTCTATTCAATGTACTCAGAACAAATAACTTGCTGTGGTGTTTGGGGAATTAAAGTACTCTTAAGAAGAATGAAAATGTTATAAATGATTGAGTCCCAAATAGGATTACAATCAAAGTTTACAATTTATTAGACGAATAGAGGCAAGCAAACAGCACTGGGTGCGCCAGGAGTCTCTGCTCCACCAGGATGCATACCTGTTATGTAAGGCAGCTGGTTTTTATGCTCCTAGGCTAATACATATTCATTATTACTTCTAGAAGAGGCAGGGTTATTATAATTGGTTTCTGGAATCCGAAACCCTCCCAGGGGCGCCTGCGTATCAATCTCCGGTGGGCTCTCGGGGGTTGCTTGGGCTGAAGGCTCAAGGTCTTCCTCTCAAATTTTTGTCCTTCAGTCGTCCTTCAGCTCCCCCTTCCTCCTTATTTGGTAGCCTCTGGCCTGGATTTCAGAAACTCTCACAACATACTGTGCAGTAGTCAGCAGTTTTCGCTAAAAACCCCCTTTGTTCTCTTATCACCTAGACTCGGGCCTCAATGTTAACCCTTCAAATCCCTTAGCGGCATGAATTGCTGGACCATTCCTTACAAAAATATGTATAAATGGGTTGAATTCTTGCTTCTTCAGATATGCAGGATACTTAGTCAATTATCTTCAGGCTAATAAATACTTTATTAAGAAAGTACACCCCCAATAACATTTTTCAAAACATTTATCAAACATGAAAGAATAACATTAAAAACAAAACAAAACAAAAAAAACACTAAATATATATAATGTTTTTTCCACTAACAATTATGTTAAAAAAACTTTTAGCTTCTTTATTTTACCTTATACAAGCATATTTCTCTAGAGACCATTGAAAATATCTGGTTGTTGTTTTAAGTCATGTTTACTCAGTCATTTGATTTACACAGACAAAATCAGAATTTCTGAAGAAGATGAGAAAGCAATATTGAAAATTCAAGAAAGTATTAATTTTGAAACCACGGTAAAATAAATAAATAGAATTAATTAATTAATAACAGCTGTTTTCTCTTTTCATTTGACACTTCAGATTTATGGTTTGGGTTTGTTTTTTGGTTTTGTTTCTTTGATTTTTGCTTGTGTGTGTGTGAGAAGGTTTTTTGTTGTTGTTGTTTTGTTTTGTTGTGTTGTGGTGTTTTGTTTTTTTTTCCTTACCTTGGAGTTCTCGGCAAAATAAAAATACCATACTTAGTTTTACATGAAGCATTTCTCAGAATCTACTACCAGTGGACGTAAAAATTACTAGTTTGGGGAGAAAACAAGCAGGACATTTGAACTTGATTTCTTTGCTTTAGTTAGGTATAGTAAGGTATAGTTAGATAGGAAGGCAACACATTACATGTGCAGATGGAAAAGAATAGAAATTTGTCCTACTTTTGTAAAGAAATCATCTTCCTGTAGGAGTCTAGTTTTTGTACTTGGTAGAGTCTTGGCTTTCTATGGATAATTTACATTTCTACGTCCTTCAAGAAGCTTCCATAAAAATAATAATAATATTTGGGAAAAGCTTTATCTTCTTTACTTTTGAAATCATCCAATCATTTCTTCTGGTTATCTTATAGTTTTCTGAACTTTTGTGAAGAGCTTTCTGAATTTAAAGGTTGTTCCTGAGAGCAGCAACACAGATGACTGTCACCTAATATCTTCTGTTTCTAGTGAAAACAAAAACCTATTAGAACATGGATGCCTAATTCACCCTAAATTTTCAATTTCACTCCCACCCCCCCATGTAGAATGGGTGTGCAATATATAATCTTACTTTAATTACTGAGTAAAATGTCAAATGTTTAGTATTATCTAAAGTACCTACATATTTTTCTTGGTGCTTGTTTAAAACAAATATATTGTGTACTCAGACAAAAACAACTGAAATCAATGGAAATATTTTCTAAACAATTCAGTAAGCATATACTGAACATGTATGAACTTTTAGTTTGGTTCAAGCCAAGGAAATTCCCAGCTCATGTTTTGAAAACCATTTATTAGTAGTATTTGTCATTGAGAATGGAAAGTAAAGTCATATTAAATTTATATTATTGATTCACAGACAGCTGCCTGCAGTTCTGGAAAAACTAAAATCCTGCCAATTCATCCTGCTTCTTAGGAATCTGGAGTTTCAGATTGTAGAAGTAACATAAAAATAACAGAAGAATCAATAGTTTGACTAATGTGGTTGTCATTCATGAACAGAGATGTCCTGTACTATCAGCGTAAATTATTTAATCCTTAATTAGAATGAACCTGAGGAACAAACACCATCTTCTGATGCTTAAACTAATATGTAAGTTCACAATAAAAGTACAGTGAAAAAGGTCACTGTTGACCAAGACCCAGTTGCAGATCAAAAACAAACTGATTACTTCCAGGTATTATTGTAACATTAGAAGTTAGTGAGAATGCTCAGGATGACGAAAGAAACTTATTTATTAGAGACATTGCAATGAAATTATTTCAGTGCAGAACATTGTAGGCTTGATTGATTCATACTAGCACTAATGAAGTGAAAATTATTCTGCTTTCTAAGAGTATACTGTTATGTTTCTAAAAGCTTCTTATATAGCTTGCTATATTTAATTTCATAAGCACTTTTTTAAAGAGCAAAATTGAAGTAAGGGGGTTTGTTACAGGAAAGGGGTTTTTCCAATCACCTTGAAATTGACTGCTAACCTTTTTCACAATTTTGTAATACTTTTCAGCTTACAATTTTAAGAAATTCATTATCTAAAATTAACCTCTTTTCCCTTGAGGACAACTGAAGATATATCTGCTTAATAAATTGAGATCTGTAACGCATCTCTCAAGCAGTACAGGGACTGCTGAAAGCAAACTAGACTTTCCTCCACCTGTTTGTCATTTTATGGGAAGATTTTATTGATATTAGATTAATCGGCCTAAAATAAAGTGAGATATATTCAATATTTTGAAAGTAACATATCAAATGACATAGGAGCATCCCAAACAGGATGGCAAAATCAGAGCTAAGAACAAATCAGAGCTATGAAACAATAAAATGCGTGCAGAGATCTGGACAAAATCACCTTAAAGTTTCTCCAGTATGATCTTCTTTTATTGCATTTTTCCATGAGATAAAAATAAATAAATAAAATAAAATAAAATAAAATAAAATAAAATAAAATAAAATAAAATAAAATAAAATAAAATTAAGGAAAAGCACAGAAATGAAGTATCAAGTATTCCATTTTAAAGACAAAAAGGAGGGAAAAATCAAAATCAAATGACATATTCTAAAGGAAGTAAAGATTTTCTAAAGCTTTATGTAGGCTTGTATGAGAAGGTAGATCTTGAGCAGTAGCTAGGAACAGAAGAAGAATCTTTGCTGGTACATGCTAAAAAAAAAAAAAAAAGCAAGGGATTAAAGAGATTAAAGGGATTATATGGATTACGCTGCAGTTGGCAATTGCAATATATAGAAATTGGCACTTGCTGATCATCTACATGCAGCAATCCCAAAACAGAGGCATCCTACAAGAGATCAAGCAAACTATTAAATCTTGTCTGTAGCCATGGCAGCTACACCAATGACAACCCATTAGTACCCTTTTGGGTCCTCAAAGTACCTTCTTCTGAGGTAGTCAAGAGTCAAGAGTCAAGGGTCACAATAGGATGTTTCTGTCATTTCTACCCTGTTAGGCTCATTTGGTCTCCAACACAGACAGCTGGTATCCTGCTGGTATTCCTCTGTCACTTCATAAATCTAGATGTTTTCCTCCTCACTGAACCATTGGTGTTAGGGTGACAATCAGGGCACAATCCACCAAGCCTCATACTTCTGCAAATCTGTGCTCCAGACCATCAAATCTTCACCATTAAGAAAACCTGTTTGTACCTTTTTTCCTCCCGAACTAAGGAACTTCTATACCTTCCTGATGAGAGTCTGTGTGACTCCCACAGTGTCAGACCAGAAGTCACTTCACCAAAATCAAAGGAGGCTGTCTCAGTTCTTCTTCAACATTGGGACAACTTGTTGCTTTCTACCACGCAACTACCATAATGACAGTGTTCTTGGTCAGCCCCTTCTTAACAGCTCTCTTCTCCCCCAGTTTGCATACACAAGCTTCTAGCTTCAAGGAAGGCTCACTACTCACCGTCTGCCTTCCTCATGTCCTGTTCCTGGTCACAGATAATGAACTAGAATATCACATAGCACGTCTGGGATGGAGTTAACTTTCTTCATAGCAGCCAGACCTAGCACACTTCTGCATTTGTTTTAACTTTTGCTTCCACCGCCTTGGAGGCAACCTTTAGTCTTAACAGCTGTCGATATACATATACTCAGACAATTTTCTTGCAAAGCAAATCAATATACCTACAGATATGCTCAGATAATAAGGATAAAAAAAAAAAAAGTTTAAATATGTTCATCACTGCCTGTTTTTTCATATGCAGCTTCATAAACTAAATGATAATGTCAAAAGAATGCTATGTATTCTAAGAAAAAAAAAAGTGTCTACATCTATTTCTTCTATTCCTTTATCCAATCTCTTATTGGAAAATAAAAATAAATAAATAAATATATAAATAAATAAAAATAAAAAGTAACAAATATAAACTACTTTGAATATGCTGTGAGAAAATACAGTGACAAAATTCTTACTGTACTACTGTAATGTCTAAAAATAATTTTCACTCTAAACAATGCTATTTACTTAAAGACAGTAAGAAATAAATTGTCCAAGAATGATGAGTGATGTCATTCACTGCACTTTTTAAGGTAATTGCCTATTGGAATCTACAAACATGATGGCAATATAAGTTTTGAAGTACTCATTAATTCTGCAGACCCATCTACACTTCACAGTTGAAGTCTTAGGCTGGCACATAAGAAGGCTGGAGCACTTACATACAGGAGCTACACCATGAGAATACTCAGGTGAGTTCTTAAAAAACATCTAACATTTTCAGCACTTATCCAGACTGAACCACTAAAACTTGTTTTTCTTTTTTTTTCTTGTTTTTCTTTTTTTCTTGTTTTTTCTTTTTTTTTCTTGTTTTTCTTTTTTTTTTCCTTTTTTTTTTTTTCTTTTTTGGCACAAAGGGGTTGCAATTGATGGAAAGGGAATCAAAATACAATTTTCCTTAGTCAGTGAGTAAATGATTTGCCTTTAGAACAGAGTAGTCTGAAGTCAGTAATCACATTACTGAATGTCAGTTAAGTACATCATCCTATCAAACTTTGTATTAGTAATGCACATGGCTTTGTTGTCAGAAGGGTCAACAGTGAAAGCATTCAGCTGTGAAAATGGGTGCACAGTTTCTGACCGCTGTTACAGACATTTGCTGAGAAGTAGATTGGAACACAGGTATTCCTTCTTCCCGGAGAAAGGTCCTAGATATAAAAGGAAATGCCATCAGAGCCACAATAGTATGATTTTTCTAGTATGTGATTGCATGTCCTGTGTTGTATTACTGAAAAGGAAAATCTCTTAAATAAAACAATTAATTGAACTATTGTATTTTGAGAAATTAATGCAGGAATGTTAGGCTATATACAATAATTTATTTAAATTTATTAAAAAATAATAAAAAAAGATAATTGTAATGTAAAAAATTACTTGTTTGTTGGCTTTATATAATGGGTTCATAGGTTTTCTGTAAGATAGTCCATAAAAACTGATCATATTCACATCTGTGGAAAATACATCCAGAAGAAAATGAGAAAATAACCTACTAAACATATATTTTGGAATATTCAGCTATGGAGACAAAACAGGAAATAACACTACCACCAGAAATGGGTAGTAGCCATGTGGAAGAACCTGCAATAGTATTTGCACTTCTGAATTCTTGTGCAGAAGCCTGCTACCTGCTAGCTGCAACAAGTACAGACTAACTGCAGACACCACCTGGGGTAAAGAGAAGTGATGCATCCTGAATGCTCCATATAATAAAGAGGCATGAGACAGTTACCAACCAACAAGCCAATCAGACACAGTGTTTCTGTAGACTACTTATATTGGAAAAAAACAGAGGTTTGAGAGGTTTCAGAAAGAGAAGCTGGTGCCAAAAAAAAAAAAAAAAATGTCTCCAAGTGGCCTTGGAAAGAAGAAGGCAAAGACCTTGCCTGCAGGAAAGATCTTTGAAGAGAAAAAATATGCTGGAAGTCAGAGAGCTGTGTGGAGACAAATGTTGGGGATGCCCAGGGGTCTTGGCGCCAACATCAAGACTTGAAACTGGGAGCAATGTAACAGCAAGAATCAACATTACATTCCACCTGATGGTCCCAGGCCCTCTGTGGTGGCTTTACCCTGCTATGCAGCTGAACTACAACACAACCACTCTCTCAATCCCCCTCCTCAAAGAAAATCGAGAGAAAATATGGAAAGTCAAGAAAGTCAAGGCGTTATGGATATAAATTTGGGGGGGGGGGGGGGGGGGGGGGGGGGGGGGGGGGGGACATGAGTAGTAGTAGTGCTCACTGGGCTATGAGCAAAAAAAGAAAAGCTCGTCTTCTTCTTTCTTAAATGAACCCCAGTATCCACATTCCTTAAAAGCTGTTGTTTATTCTGTCTCATCCTTAACATTGTTCAATGTCTGATAATGAAAGACTTTGCAGGAAAAATAAGCAAACAAAAAAACAATCAAACAAACAAACTTTGAATGTATGAAAATGAGGAAGTGATATAAAAGTAACTTTTGTCCAGTGGAACAAGAAATAAACTGATGAGTGAAAATCTTTTGCTTGCGTTCCTTGAGGTTTGCAGTTAGATGCCTTCATAACATGTTTAGCCATTAATTTAACAGATTTTTAGAGAAATTAATAAACCAACAAGTATTCAGCTTGGGGCACATGCGTCTCTTACCAATAGGAGCTAAAAAAGAATTGGTTTCAACTGAACCATGGCAGGGTGGGTGCAGGTAGGTGGGAGAGGAAACAAAAAAAAATCCTGCAGGGTAGGCAACCTGAGGTCCTCACTTTTCCAAGAAAATAAATTAATTAATTAATTAAAAAGTGGACATTTGTTCCATTTGTTCTAAGGAAACTTCAGTAGATTCATCATTTGAGCAATCATCACTCAGTCCTCAAGCTGCATCATCCTCCTTGATCTGCGCAATATTCTGTCTTCTCTTGAAACACAAAGGGCTGCACCTGAGCTGAAAGAAGTTGCAAGTTATACTTGAGAATAATATAATCTTATTGATAATAAATATAGAAATCTTTTTTTTTTTTTTTCTGAGTGACCCATAGGTTCTGTACGCAATAATCCATATATATATACATTTTTAGTGAATCTACTATTTGCATAAATAGCATTCAGAATCCTGTGGCTTATTTCTAACGCTGTGTCTATTACCAGTGCACCACTCAAACTAGTGCAACACATCATCAGTAAGGCAAAACTAACCGGTGTCAGGACAGTTAGTCATAATTTAAAGCATTTGAATAAAAGAAACTTACTGACTTTTTTTTTTGATATACAAGTCACAACAAAATATCCTGACCCCTTGCTGGTTACTAGCTTTCCAAACACTGATTTTCCCTCTGGCTTCTGGTCTTGCCTTTATGGGGGTTTTGCTTCTGATTCCTTGAGTGCTTTTACATGTCTGCAGTTACACTCATCTAAAACTATATTTAGAGATCTAGGTAAGATAGAACTATAATTTGGCCTCAAGTTATAACTTTTAAAAGGTCTAAAGTTGAGTGGAAAAATAAAAAAGAGGAAAATATTTTAGAGGAGGGCTCTCTAATTTTTTTTATAGTTCTTGCAACAAATAGGAAAGCAAACGGTGTGCTTGATAGATAAAAAGAGAAAAGCAATTTCAGCAAACAACTGGTGGCTACAAACACAAGGACTTTTATTTATGATGGTAAGTGTACAAAATAGAAACTGTATGTTAAATTTCTTGACTAATTTAGCATCTGTTTGACAGCCTGAGAGACTAGGCTTATTCATCGATAGAGCAACTACTGCTAAAGGTGTACGCATATCGTCTTGATACACCTTCAACAGTTACAGAGGTCAGCATTGAAGTTTACTTTTTTTTTTTTCTAATTGTGTTATGATGTTATAAATAATACAATTTTTTAGTCACTCTGAAACTTATCAGAAAATGCCAAGTTTATAACAACGGCATCATAATTCTCTGTGGGCTTCTGCTGTGGAACAGTATATCTCAGGTTCTATTCTATTCTTTTGTGTGTGTGTGTGTGTGTGTGTGTGCGCGCGCGCGCGTATGTGTGTGTGTGTGTTATTGCTTTTGTAAGGAATAGTCCAGCAATTCGTGCCACTAAGGGGTTTGAAGGATTAACATTGAGGCCTGGGTTTAGGCAAGAAGAGAACAAAGGGATTTCTTCAGAGAAAAACTGCTGACTTTGCACGGACGTGCAGTAACTTCTGACAGCTGGCCGAGAGACCACTAGATAAGGAGGAAGAATATGAGCCTCCCTGTCCGAGCGGCCCCCGAGAAACTAACAGAGACTGATAAGCAGGCGCACCTGGGAGGACTTCAGATTCGGGAAACCAATTATAATAACCCTGCCTCTTCTAGAAGTAGTAATGAATATGTATTAGCCTAGGAGCATAAAAACCTTACGTAAACCTTACGTAAAAGCCTTACGTAACAGGTGTGCGTCCTGGTGGAGCAGAGACTCCCGGCACACCCAGCGCTGTTTGCTTGCCTCTATTCATTTAATAAATTGTAAACTTTGATTGTAATCCTATTTGGGACTCAGTCATTTATAACACTTTCATTTAGTGATTCTCCTATTAGAAAGCTATAGAAACTATGCAAATTTACCAGAAACTTTATCTGGTAATATTTGATGAATATTTACCAAAATCTTTTTGAAATTTGTGGAATTAGGGATATTAACAAATACTGTCTTGCTTGCATACAATACACAAGTTAGTCCAACTGTTTATGAGAATAGCAGTAATAAAAATAAAGTTACTCATGGCCAAAGAGTTCAAATCATTTCTTGACGGGATTGTTTTTTCACTCTTTTTACAGCTCTGAGTATGTTCCCTTATTTCTACCTTGAATAACCAGTTGCTTATCATGCTGCATTTTTATCACTTTAAAGAAAAAAAAAATCTCTGCCTGTCAGTTCATGCTTTGATTTTTGAACTTTAACTGATAAACAGACCAAAATGATTCTATATTTTTGAAGACAGAATTATGGTAGCACATATATTCATTTGAATATTACACTTTCCTTTAAAATTGCACACCACCTGAAAGCTTATATTTCATGAACACTGCTTGCTGACACATCAAGTTACTTTCAAAAATTAATTTACTTTTAAATTAAATTCATGCTGCTTTCCTGTGCACTTCACAGTCAAACATAGTAATTGCTCCCCAAGAGTAACTGGTTAGATGCTAATTTTAGATAGCTGAAAGACAAAATACATATTGTTTAACTACGTAGGCTTTTTTTTAAAGAATATTTCTCTTATCCCATTATTAAGTGGGAAGATATTATGAACTGGTCAATGATAAGAAACAACAGTGGAGACATAATTACATGTTACTTTGGATTATTAATCTTTTTCACCTTTTGTTGTTGTTGTTGAAAATTGCCATTGAAGAAAGCTTATCAGTCATTTTTTAACACCTCAGCCCCTCGTTGCAGACACACAAAAAAATTCTAAATGTGTATGTGAGAGAGAGAGAGAGAGAGAGATTGAGAGATGATATTTACAGAACGCTGGACAGAAAAAAGACCCGTTTGGCTGCAGGGGACCAAGTATGCTAGTTCCCTTCCTAATCTATTGAGCCTAACACTGGCATTCACTTCATTTCACAGGTTAATCACACATTCCAAAATACAAACAAATGGCAACCGAATATGTGATTTCTGGCCCATGTCTTATGAATTAAAAAAACACTGACTGGGCAGTAAGTAGGAAGAAATAGAAAAACAGACTGTATAAGGAGACCACAAAGGGAGACTGTAAAATTTAATACCTGAAGGAAAATTAGTTACATACTAATAGGTAATGCCCAGCTTGTTTAAGAAGATATACGTTTACAATGATGAGGCCAAATGAGATAATCAAAGTGGAGAAAAATACAGAAAGTAAACATGATTTGCCTTTGAAATACACCTCAAGAAAACACTTATATGCACTGCTTCCATAAATCTTTTACACCCAAGCACAGGTTTCACATTTCCAAATATATATCTCTCTGTTGGACTTTAAGCCCTGACCAATTTTATCTAAATAGAAGTGATGAATATCCCAATTTCAGTAAATGGGACCACTCATGCACTTAAAAGTAAACATGTATCTCAGTGAAAATTATTTTGAATATTAACTGTGGTGGTTTTACCTTGGTAGGCAGCTGAACTCCATCACAACTGCTGTCTCACTCAGAAGAGTCTCAGAAGAGGAGAGGAAGAAGAAAAGGAAAGAAACAACTCACAGGTTGACATAAGGATAATTTAATCAAAGGAATTAAAATAATTATTAAGGGAAAATTAATATTAATTAAATAATTTAACTAAAGGTAAAAGAAAAAAAAAAAAAGGCCGTGTGAAAGCACAGAGGGAAGAAATTACTCTCTACTTACTTCCCACCAACAAACAAGCGATGCTTGACCACATCCTTAAAGCACATAGCACATAGCCATTGTTCGGGAGGACAGACGTTTTCACAAGAGCCCACCCCTCCCCTCTCTTTCCTTCTTCTACATTTTATTGCTGAGTGTGACATCATATGGTATAGAATATGCCTTTGGTTGCTTTAGGTCAGCTGCCCTGGTGATGTCCCTTCCTCACCTCTTGCCCACCCCCAGCCTGTTGGCTCAGAGGAGGTTGGAGGGAGTCCTGATGTTGTGCCAGTATTGCTTAGCAGTAGACACAACACTGGTGTGATGCCAACACTGTTCTAGCTACAAGTGCAGAGCACAGCACTGTATGGGCTGCTGCAGGGAAAGTTAACTCAACCCCAGACAAACCCAGTACACTAACAGAGAGATTTTGATTTAGAAACAACTAAAAAAAATCAGGAGTTATTTTCTAGGTCATTATTAGACAACATTTTTTTGTCGTTTTTAAACATTTTAAATCAGCCATTCAAACCATTAATAGAATGTCCGATACACTTAAGTCTGAGATAGTTGTGGAATTTTTATATTTATTTATCTACTTATTTTAATTCAGGTGTGGAGGAGCATTGGGAATGCGATAGAGTCTAGGAAAAGATATTAATACATCACAAAATGAAAACTAAATTCCAGAAGCAAATATAAATGGTCTAAAGCATCTTTCCTTTCATCGTTCACTAACAGAACATTATTTTTATTAGCTGTAGACATATTCTATGTCCAATTTTGCTACAGCTTTCAGCACTTCTGTAAACAACCTTTTTGCTATGTTTTCATTAAAAATAATCATTTTTTTCTATTTCTCAGGACTTTTTTGAGTCTAAATTCTTAATACAGATGTGAAATAATTAAATTCAACTCAAGATGATGAAATATTTGGATTTTAGTAACAAAACAAAAAAAAAAACACATTTTCACACATAAATGAATTTTAATTTGAAAGCAAGTTTGGCTTCAAGAGGTATATTTTAGAACACATTTATTGCCTTTATTGTTCAATGTGCTAAACAGCGCACATTAGAAAATATTGTTCTTAACTGAGTATCATCTGTGTTTATATGTGATTGTATAAATGCAGGCCTCCATTGTGACCTAATTCACCGTGGTAAAAATCTAAATAAATTCTGCTACCTACAGTATCAGCACTACAAAGTCTCATAGCTGTAAGATTCAAAATATATTCTTCCTACATTTCTATGCTTGTAGAACAGTTATTCATTAGGCACCTAACAAGAATTAGTGAAAGAACTTTAATATGTTATTGCTGATGATGATAATCTTGCTTCTTGAAAGACTCATTGTGGAAGTTACATGTTTTAGATCACTTTCATACTAAAGTCTGCTTTACTAATGAAAAAATGTTTATAAAGATACAACTCCGTTTATACACTTAGATATACATCAGTATATCTCTGTAGATATATATATAGAGAGACAGAGAAAGACACAAACTTGCAGAATACTATTCACTCAAGTGTAATCTACAGATTAATGCAAACTGGAAGCAAGTTAAAACAGGTGAAAATAACTGAATCTGTGTATACAGAAATTTGGCCTCAATAGCTGGAGCAGCTGTAAAGACAGACAAGCAGCAATTTCATATCCTCTTTTTATATTACAATTATATATGGATATCAGAAGCCAATTTAATACTCCTGGATGGTAGGAGCTGGGCAAGTCAAGAGATGCAAGAGTAATGGCATCAGTTAGGCAACTGAGATTGTCTAATCTAAATTAAAGTTCTACTTTCTCATGTTCTGTACAACTCATACTTTCTATTAACTAGCATCTACAATATGCATTTGGATGGCCTGGAAGTGTTTTGGGCTATTTTTCAGATAGATTTTCACATATTTCTCTTTTTTTTTTTTTTTTTTTTTTTTTCCTAGTACTTACATACCTTCACTGGGTATAACAGTTCTTGGAGGAAAAAAAAAAACAATAAAAAAAAAAAAGTGAAGCTTTGTACAGCTACTTAAGCTACTGATACACATATACAGAAAGACAATGCATACGATTTTCTTAACACACAGTCAGTGCATCTCTTATAAGAAATATCTGCAAAATAAAACTGTCTTGCAGAAGTATGTTAGATTAGTAAAGTACCCCTGATGTTTCTTTTCTTTCTTTCTTTCTTTCTTTCTTTCTTTCTTTCTTTCTTTCTTTCTTTCTTTCTTTCTTTTTCTTTCTTTCTTTCTTTCTTTCTTTCTTTCTTTCTTTCTTTCTTTCTTTCTTTCTTTCTTTTTCTTTCTTTCTTTCTTTCTTTCTTTCTTTCTTTCTTTCTTTCTTTCTTTCTTTCTTTCTTTCTTTCTTTCTTTCTTTCTTTCTTTCTTTCTTTCTTTCTTTCTTTCTTTCTTTCTTTCTTTTTTCTTTCTTTCTTTCTTTTTTCTTTCTTTTTTCTTTCTTCTTTCTTTCTTTCTTTCTTTCTTTCTTTCTTTCTTTCTTTCTTTCTTTCTTTCTTTCTTTCTTTCTTTCTTTCTTTCTTCCTAACTACTAAATCTCTGTTTATCTTGTATGAGGAGTATATGATTTATATGATATCCATACACAAAATAAAAATTGCTTAAGTTTGGATATGGGATCTCCAAGGAAGAAAATATGAATGAATACTTTCAACTATATTAACTGGTTTACTACGAAACAGTATATACATCAAGTTGATAGGAGTAAAATCTGAATTTTATTAAATTGTGGTTTTGACAACTTCTTAGATTTAGATTGATTATCCTTCTGCAACAATAGAATCCCACTTCTTCACTCCACTATTGAAATTTCCCATGTTCTGCACAAAATTACTACCTTTCCACTTTTACTGTTGAAAATAATTTATCTGAAGTAAGTGTTCTGAAAACTAAGTTAAAAAACAGGTCTATTTACACTAATAGTGAATCATATAGTTTTCAAACCTTTCAGGGAGCATTTGTAAGTTAATACTCTTATCATAGGTGTCTAGGTATTGCAAACATATCCATGTCAATAAATATGAAGACAAAGATAAATCGTGTATTATGATAAACATTTCTGAGACCCTTATTAGTAAATTGGCTGTTGGGGTGTGGGGTTTACCAGAGAAATAAGCTCATGAGTTTTAAAAATTGAAACTATCTTAGCTGTAAGCATCTTGGGAGCTCTGACAACATTATGGACAAATTTACTAAGGTAGTCAGAAACAAAAGCACAGATGGGTGCATATTAAAATTTCTAAAATGTTCTAAACAAGTGAGGGTAACAAACCCTCAGGTATGGATGTCTCTTGAAACATTGAAAAACTGAATATGTGCATAAACTCTTCTTGTTTTTCCATGTGTTTTATGAGGAAAGTTACGCAAGGGTTGTTTCTATACCAATGAAAAGAAGACCTCTGTAAAACATTGGTCGTAGGATCTGAAAGAGCCTCTAAGACCATAGTACCTTAAAAAAAAAATGGTTGGAGAGATGTGTGACACATTATATATTTCCATGGAGGCTTCTCTGGTTGCCACACATGCAGGTATGAAAGCCCTACACAATAAACTGAGTTTAAGCCATGCAGCACTTGATTTGAGGTACCTGCAAGTAACAGAAGCATATGCAATTACAACGCAAAAAAAGGATATTCTCGCAAACAAACCCTGAGAGTCAAACATAGAAATGCATGCTAAGTTCCTGTAGCAAACCAGCCATCCCAAACAGCACCCAAGCAGATGCTCTATTTGGTCCTACCTTTACTGTGTATTCATTCTGCTGGTAAGTAGGGTGAAAATCCTGGGAAACAATAATCAACATCTTTGGTGAAACCTACTTTTAACTTGATGCTATGTTGTCCTTTTGCACTAAGAATGAAACACTACCATCTCTATGAGAAGTCCATACAGGTGGAGATCTAAGGAAAATGGGACTGGTTAGCCTGGAGAAGGAAAGGTTTGGCAGAGGATCTTTTTAATTAACATAAATATGTGGTGGCCGTCTATGATGGAGTGACTGCATCAGTTAATAGGGTAAGAGCGACTGAAGTCATCTACCTGGACATGTGTAAGGTCTTTGACATGGTTCTGCATGACATCCTGGTCTCCAAATTGGAGAGGTATGGATTTGATGGTTGGATTATTCAGTGGATAAGGAGTAGGCCTGAAGGTTGCACCCAGAGAGTGGTGATCAATGGCTCTATGTCCAGGTACAGGCCGGAGACGAGTGATGCCCCTCAGGGATTTGTCGTGGGACCAGTACTGTTTAGTATCTTTCTCAGTGGCATGGACAGTTGGATCGAGTACACCCTCAGCATGTTTGCAGATGACACCAACATGAGCAGTGCAGTTGATGCAAGAGAAGGAAGGGATGCCATCCAAAGGGACCTGGGCAAGCTTGAGAAGTGGACCCACATGAACTGCATGAGGTTCAAACAGTCCAAGTCCAAGGCGCTGCACCTGTGGTGAGGCAATCCCAGACGTGAGAAGAACTCATTGAGAGTAGCCTGGCAGAGAAGGACTGGGAGTTCTGGTGGACAAAAAGCTTGACATGAGCCAGTAGTGCACGCTTGCAGCCCAGAAGGCCAACTGCGTGCTAGGCTGCATAAAAAGAGGTGTGGCCAGCAGGTCGAGGGAGGTGATTTTCCCCATCTACTCTGCCCTTGTGAGACTCCACTTGGAGTACTGCATCCTGGTTTCAGGTCCCCACCACAAGAAGTAGGTTAATCTCTCTTAGAACAGGTCCAGAGGAAGGCGTCAAAAAAAAAAAAAAAAAAAAAAAAATCAAGGGGCTGGAGCACCTCTCCTGTGAAGAAAGGCTGAGAGAGCTGGGGATGTTCAGCCTAAAGAAGAGAAGGCTCCAGGGTGGCCTTGTTGCTGCTTTGCAGTACTTAAAAGGGGCTTATGAAAAAGATGGAGACTGATTCTTGGCTTGGTCAGATAATGTCAGGACAAAGGGCAATGATTTTAAACTAAAAGAGGGGAGGTTTAGATTAGCGGTTAGGAGGAAATTCTTCACTCAGAGGGTAGTGAGGCACTGGAAAATGTTGCCCAGAAAGGTTGTGGATGTCCCACCCCGGAGGTGTTCAAGACCAGGTTAGATAAGGCCCTGAGCAACCTGACCTAGTGTGTGGCATCTTTGCCTATGGCAGGGGGATTGAAGCTAAATGATCTTTAAGGTCCCTTCCAACCCAAGCTGTTTATGATTCTATGAAGGGAAGCTGTCAAGAAGACAGGGAGAGGCTCTTCCCAGTCGTGCCCTGTGAAAAGGCAAGAGGCAATAAGCACAAACTACAGCCTGGGAGGTTCTTCTTGAACATCAGGATTAGCACTTCTCTATTGTGTGTGACTGAACACCAGAACAATTTACTCAGAGAGATGTCAGAATCACCTTCCTTGGAGATATTCAAAATCTGTCTGGATGTGGTCCTGGGCAATCAATTCTAGGAGTTCTTGCTTGAGCAGGGGGACGGACAAGATGATGTCCAGTCTTCTCTTCCAACCTCAAACATTATGTGACTTAACGTATAAATAAGTGATGTTGAGAAGAGTGTTTAATCAAGTTGGCAGTTGTGGTACCTCTTAGTATAAGAAGTTGTAGAGAAAGGGTTGTTGGACCTTTAAGAAGTACCAGAATACTGTCAATGAAAATCACTTTAAATGTGTACATGTTTTTGTGTGCATTTGAAGTTGGTGAACAGAAAGAGCTGGTCCAGACTGATCATTGAGAGTAATGTCGAATAACTTCTGAATTAGATAAGAGGGAAATAAATAGAAGTTGTCAGAGAAGCCAATCTGCACTTCTTGCCTGGCTGTTGTTGGACTATACACCTTCTTAGGTTACTCCAGATGTAGAGAGTAAGCATTCTGGAGGTAGCAAAAGACTGGTTCCTGTAACAAATATGCTAGATCACACAAGAAAAAGTGATGCTCTGGACATGGTAGAATGGTGCACAGGACTAAGCTGTAGAGGTATTTGTAGAAGAGTTTCTTTGCAATAGTGATCACACCATGATTTCTCACTGTGCTGCAATGAACTGAGTAAATTCAGCACGTGGGAAACGGAGCTATATATGAGTGGGGCAATTCCTTAAAAATCTAAAGGGAGCTATCCAGCAAACAGACCTAGAAGCAGCCTTAATAGCCATTTAGATTAAAGTGTGTCAAGAGCAAATTAAATATGTGCCACAACTCAAAAGAAATGAAGTGATCCAGTGAAAACACTGTATAATTCTGTTGAAAATGTTAGAAGGTTATTTTAGGGAAAAGCTCACTATTAAAAAAGTAGAGATATTGCTCTAGAAGGGGCCAAAATCATGTCAGGTCAAGCGTAAACAGGAAATTAAGAAGACAAGACAGTTTCAAAATAAGTTTGAGTGCATAGCAGCCTTTAAATAAAAAGTGGGAAGCAAGATAAGGTCTTGATGGGACCAAGTTGTGCAAAGTCCATTGTCTTAAGGTCATAGCACAGATGTTCAGTGAATTATGAGTATACGTACTTACTGCTAAGGATGCTGAGGATATTTGACATGTCACATATATTCTTTTTAGCAGATTAGAGTGCCAACCAGTTAGAGACAGTAGATTCATTTAAAGCAAATATACAAGAAATATTAGACCATTTAACAGTGCTGAATTTTACATCACCTGTGCTGGATGCATTCATTCACAAACTTGAAGCCTTATCAACACACTTGGAAGAGATAAACCAATGCCCTATATCTGAGATATACATGTGATCTTTTTATTTTATTTTATTTTTTTCAGTATGGGTGATCACTTTTTCCCAAACTCAAGCCTCACATGTATGTAAAAATTTATAGAATCATAGAATCATGATTTACTATACATGAAGCTTTCAGGAAGGTATGCATGTGATGTATCATTTATGTGCAGGCAAAACTGTACATAAAAAGTGCAGACAAATCAAAGGAAAAGTTGGTGTTATATCTGTATGGATTTTAATCCTAATGAACATCATTTTCTGCATCAAAACTCAACTTGTTTAAAAGCAATAGGATAGCAATCATGAAAAGAGAATTTTATACCCTGAAGCCCACAACATAATTGACTTGTGTGAGGATCTGCAAATGGAAGTTTAGGGTCCTCCTAGTAAGGTGTTCAGAGTTTAAAACTAGGCAGCAGTTTAATGAAGTAGTCATTTTTTCTTTGGAATATGGGTCTTTTCTTGAGCTCATTTTAAACCACCTTTTATTGAAGTCAAGATACCAGATCTTACAAATATCTCTTTATTTATAATACAAATAGCTTTGACACAGGAGTGTTCCTTGAAAAATATGTAAGTAACTATATAAATGGTTTATCATGAGGTGTAAAAACTTGAAATAGTCAAACGTTACGGCCGGTGAATAAGAAAAAGTAAACACTGTATCATATTAATTTATTTAAACAGTAGTGAGTTACCAATCCTTCACTAACTTGTGCCAAAAAATGTAAGGATAAAAATCAGACTAAATGTGCCTATTTGTAAATAAAATGTTTTTGTTCAGTTTAAAATATGTAACATCTACTTCATTGCTCAGATAATGAGCAATGCTGCATATAAATCAGTACAATTCTGGAATAATGAAAAGCACAGAAGAATAACTGGCATAACTTAGAGTTAGGCGACGAATGAAGAAATAATAGTTGAATAATTTACTAGAAAAATATCACAATTCACTGAGTAAATTATTTCATGAATATTTTTCAGCTGACTTTATCACTGAGACTAGTGCTTCATAATCTAACACTGAAATTCACTGCTGCAATGAAAGTGCATCTTTACTAAACATTACCTCTGAAAAAGTTTCTATTTATCAGGTTGCAAATCAAAATGATCCATATGAAAAAGAAAATGCTCAGAATACCTCAGCGTCTACTGGAGGTAAACTCTTTAATATTAATGAAACTGCAAGCGTCAGGAAAAGAAGTGAAAGCTCAGAAATTAACATTGACTAATAACAGAAACATTCAGTAAAATAACCTTCTTAGAAGCCGTGAGCAAATGTAATGATCATGATTTCTAGGTGATCCTGTTTGGCGGGGGGGTTGGACTAGACGATCTCCAGAGATCCTTTCCAACCTCAACCATTCTGTGATTCTGTGTAGCCTGTTACAGCTCTGACATCATGGATTACCCAGTCACCTCCTTGGAATACTGTGGGTGTAGTCTGAATGCTATGTTGTATAATTAATGTAAATGTACTGTGCACAATTTTATTTATTTACGATCCTGTAGGTAATGAATGAAGAAAATTTAAAGACCTACCTTATTTTGAGATAAAACTAACAAGAATGACATGAAATTGCTATCATAACATATGCAACTTGTCTAATCTTTGCAATCACAGTCTTATAAGACTACATGAAAACAACCTTTGTCTGGTATTTCTTCTCTTTAGCAAAAGACTTCACTGCTTTGTTTGATTTTGTTTTCTGGTTTTACCATTTTTTTTTCTCTGCATGAATGACGACAAGAAAGCAAGGCCTTCAAACTACAGAGTAGGTTTCCAAGCCCAAATGCACTTGTTGTTTATTCAAGTACAGATGCAGGCTTGTTGTCAGAATGAAAAAGTAATCTCAGCCTCTTTGCACGCTAAGAATCTTGATTATTCAGAATACGGTAATCCTAACAGAATTCTTGAAAACAATGTTCTAACTCCTAAGCTTCTCACAGTCCTTGCTTAATATCCAAACAGTGCAAAATGGCATCATCTGTACAAGTGAGAAGATGTAACTTAGTACTGAGGTGGGACCAGTATCAGGTGACAGAAGATATGTAGTTTGCCAAGCATACATAAGCAATTCTGGCTTATGAACAAATGTTCTCCATAGCACGACACCTTTGCATGTTGAGTTTTGGAAATCAGATTTCATCTTAGCACCATGTACCTCTGAAATTCAATGTCTTTGATGTGTGTTGATAATAGATTGTAGAATAAACTTTACAAAGGTGGTGGATTTATTATTATATTTTTTTTTCCTTGCTCATTATCTCAAACCTATTGTGAGGATATGCTAAAGGGAGGGCAAGCATACAGTTGTACTGAGTTGTTGTTAATACCCAGGAACCTTTCAGACAGATTTAATTAATGCCAACATAGTAAACTAGCATGAGAAGAGTTATCTTCACTACTCAGATTTCCATTCTACCAGATGAAATACAGTTCTACCAGTTGGAACTCAACTTTTGTGGCCTAGAACGTAACTTTTCTCAGAGAATAATGTCATGAGCACAGGCAAATATGAACCTCCCCTAACATGTTGTCAAACTGCCTGCTCTTGAAGAAAATGCATAATGTCCTGAGATATTAGAATGTTGCTACACAGTTAATCATAGTGCACTGTGAATGAATCAGCCAATTAATGCTGAAAAAAGAGGAAACAAAATTAGTTTCACAAAAACAGTAGCAACACTTTCTTTCATGTAAATGTCCCACAAGGGTACATGTTACTGTGGTTAGTAGCAATATTAAAATCTTATAGAAGAGGTCATATGCTAGCAAAATGGGTTTTCCACTTCATGGTTCCTTTCACAGAATTACAGAGCAGTAACGGTTGGAAAGGAACTCTGGAGATCATCTGGTTCAACACCCCTGCTCAAGCACTCCCAGGACCGTGTCCACATGACTTGAACATTTCCATGGAGAGAGATTCCACTAGCTTTCTGGGCAACTTGTTCTAGTTGACTCATCTTCACAATGAAAAATTGTTTCTTGTTCAGAGGAAATCTTCTGTGTTTCATTTTTTGTCCATTGCCTCTTGTTCCGTCACTGGGCATGACTGGGAAGACTGTGGCTCTCTTTGCCGTATTTAAAACTCCCTTCAGTTATTTGTATTCACTGGTGAGATCCCCACTGAGCCTTCTCTTCTCCAGGCTCTCACAGCTTTTTCTCAAAAAGATGCTCCAATCCAGAAATCATCTTAATGGTTATTTGCTAGATTATATGTGGAAGCTTCATCTCTCTTATACTGGGGAGTCCAAACTGGACACAGTACTCCAGGTGAGGCTTCATTAGTGCTGAGTACAGGTAAAGAATCCCTATTCATGATGGCAACATTCCACCTAATGCAGCCCAGGTCACTACTCAGTGTGGCAAGGCCACACTGTTAGTATGCCATCATTCTGCTGTCCACCAGCACCCCAAGATCCTTTTCTGCAAAACTTGTTTCCAGCTTGGTGGCAGCCAATACTGGTACCTGGGATTAGTCCACCCGCAATAATTCTTCTTGTTGAAATCCATGAGGTTCCTGTCAGCTCATTTCTTCAATTTGTCAAGGTCCCTCTGGATGTCAGCATAAACCTCCTACATATAATCCACTCTTCCCAGCTTTGTGACATCTGCAGACTTACTGAGGATACACTCTGTCCCTTCATCCAGATCATTAACTGATTAGGTAGAGTGCAACCTCAGTATATTCACAGATTACACAAAACTGTGTGGAGTGGCTGACTCACCAGAGGGTTGTGCAGCCATCCAGACGCTGGAGAGGCGGGCTGACAAAAATCTCACAAGTTCAACAGGGAGAAGTGCAGAGTCCTGCACCTGTGGAGGAACAACCCCAGGCACCAGTATATTCTGGGGGACACCCAGTTGGAAAGCAGCTCTGTAGAAAAAGACCCAGGAGTCCTGGTAGACAAGTTGAACATGAGTTAGTAATGTGCTCCTGCTACTAAGAAGGTTAATGGTATTCTTGGTCACATTAGACAAAGTATTACCAGTAGGTAAACAGAGGTGAACCTTCCCCTCTACTCAGCATTGGCGAGGCTGCACCTGGAGTTCTGTGTCCAGTTCTGGGCCCCTCAGTACAACAAAGACCTGGGGACATTAGAAAGAATCCAACAGAGGGCCACTGAGATGATCAAGGGACTAGAGCACCTCTCCTATGAGGAGAGGTTGAGAGAGTTAGCACTGTTCAGCCTGGAGAAAAGAAGACTCAGGAGGGATCTTATCAATGTGTATACGTACCTGAAAAAGCAAAGAAAACAGAGCCAGGCTCTTTTCAGTAGTGCCCAGTGTCAGGAAAGGAGGCAATGGACACAAATTGGAACACAAGAGGTCTGTCTAAACATCAGCAAACACTTCTTTACAGTGTGAGTGATGGAGCATTGGAACAGGTTGCCTAGAGAGGTGGTAGAGTCTCCCTCCTTGGAGATCTTCAAAAGCCATCTGGACATAGACCTGGGCAACATGCTTGGGCGGGAAGGTTGGACCAAATAACCTGCAGAGCTCTCTTCTGACCTAAACCACCCTGTGATTCTGTGGATAGTAATTATTGTACATAAATGATCTCGAGTCCAGTAATTTTTTACAAAATAAATTAGCAAATGACTTAAAATAATAAAGATCTGATGATTTAGTGAAATATTTGCTGACAACCAACAAACTATACAAAATGTACTGAATACTTTTTTTTTTTTTTTGAACTATCATCAGCTCTAGTGTTTGGCTTGATGGTAAGTGAAACAGCTGTATTTACAAAAATCTTTTATTTGCAAATTTCATAAGACAGTAAAAGTGAACAAGAATCTTCACACACTTGAATATTTTTGCAGATGACAAAATAAAGGTTCTGAAGAAATACATAAATTACTTCACTGTGAAATTTTTCTTGAAATTTTAAAGTCTTTTTTTGGTGGTTTGTTTTTGTTTTGTTTTGTATTGTCTGTGTAAGTTTTTTGTTTGTTTGTTTTGCACTTGTTTTCATTTCAGATCAGAATTGGTAGTACTTTCAACAACTAAATGGTGAAAACCTTATGATTTTGAAACAATGAGATCCCGTGCTTAGCAGAGGTTTTCCTGGATCTTGGGGAAAAAAAAAAAAAAAAGAAAAAAAAAAAAGAAGTACCCATTCTAACTATTCAGATCTGTTTGTAGTACTTTTTCAGGAGAAAAAAAAAATACATATATATATATGTTCCTATTACAGAGCAAACGCTGACTGGGTTACTAGGGTGAAAATCCTTTTAACCCCGTTTCACAAAAAATCTTTTGTATCACATTACTGAACACAGTTTCCCACTCCCAACATGTTCATGAAGTCATAGAATCATAGAATCATTAAGGTTGGAAGAGACCTTCATGTTCATCTGGTCCAACCATCACCGTACTACCAATATCACCCACTAAACCATGTCCCTAAACACCATGTCCAACCTTTCCTTGAACACCCCCAGGGATGTTCTCCCTGGGCAATCCGTTCCAATGCCTGACTACTCTTTCTGAGAAGAAATGTCTCCTAATTTCCATACTTAACCTCCACTGGCACAACTTGAGGCCATTCCCTCTAGTCCTATCACTCGTTATCTGTGAGAAGGGGCCAGCCCCCAGCTCTCCACAACTTCCTCTCAGGGGCCCAAAGCTGAACGCAGTACTCAAGGTGCACCCTCACCAGAGCTGAGTACAGGGGGACAATCACCTCCCTGGACCTCCTGGCTACACTATTCCTTATATAAGCCGGCATGCCATTGGCCTTCTTGGCCACCTGGGCACACTGTCAGCTCATGTTCAGGCAAGCATCAATCAGCACCTCCAGATCCTTTTCCTCTGTACAGCTTTCCAGCCACTTTCCACCAAGTCTGTAGTGCTGGATGCGGTTGTTGCGACCAAAGTGCGGGACCCGGCACTTAGCCATGTTGAACCTCATCCCACTGGCCTTTGCCCATCCACCCATCCTGTTCAGGTCCCTCTGCAGGGCCTTCCTGCCCTGTGGAAGATCAACACTTCCCTTCAGCTTGGTGTCATCTGCAAATATACTGAGGGTACACTCAGTTCCTTCAACCATATTATCAATAAAGATATTAAAGAGGATGGGCCCCATCACCGACCCCTGGGGAACACCACTGGTGACCGGTCACCAACTGGATTTCACTCCATTCACTACTACTCTCTGGACGGCCATCCATCCAGTTTTTAATCCAGCAAAGAGTGTACCTGTCTAAGCCACGGGCTGCTAGCTTTTCCAGGACAATGCTATGGGAGAACATGTCAAAGGCCTTGGTGAAGTCTAGGTAGACTACCTTCTAATGTTACCTTCTAACAAGATGGTCAACAAGAACTTATTTAATCAGTATTTCTCCTACTTTTTTAATTAGTTATTATCAAGAAGAAATTTTATAGCAAGTATCTTGTAGCAGTAAGAACTTATTTAAACTTTCCTCAGTGCTATATTTATAGCAGTCCCCAGGACTGGGTGGCAGAGAATCAAACAGAATCACAGAGAATGGTTGAGGTTGGAAGGGGTCTCTGGAGATCATCTTGTCCAACCCTCCTGGCAGGCAGGATCACCTAGAGCACTTTACACAGGCTCACATCCAGGCAGGTTATGAGTATCTGCAGAGAAGGAGACTCCACAGCCTCTCTGGTCAACCTGTTCCAGTGCTCTGTCACCCTCACAGTAAAAAAAAAACCAACCAAACAAACAAACAAAAACTTTTTTCTCATAATCAGATGGAACTTCCTGTATTTCAGTGACACCCTCCCTTCAGTTATTTATACACACTGATGATATTCCCTCTCAGTTTTCTTTTTTTCCAAGCTAAGCAGGCCCAGCTCTCTCAGCCTCTCCTCATATGACAGATGCTGCAGGCCCTTAATCATCTTTGTAGCCCTCCACTGGACTCACTCCAGTAGCTCCAAGTCCCTCTTGTACTGGAGAGCCCAGAACTGGACATGATACTCCAGGTGTGCTCTCACCAGACCTCAGCAGAGGGAGAAGATCATCCACCTCGACTTTCTGACAACACTCTTCCTAATGCACCCCAGCATACCAATATGCTGCTGAGCAGTACTTACGCAAGTCAATAACTTTACAGATTCTCATGCTGCCCAGCCTGTGAGGAGGCTGGGAGTGCACAAGAAGCTGAGGGGACTGAAACAGGACAGCTCACCCAAATTGACCAGAGGAATATTCTATACCATATGACATCATGCTTAGCAATGGAGCATGGAGTCACCTCCCCTCCCCTCCCCTCCTCTCCCCTCCTCTAGATATGAAGCAAACATACTTCTTAGATATGAAGCAATTTAAAATGGCAGCTATTATATCAGGCAGTGGGTCTCTGAATCTTGAAGTCCTAGAATAAATAAATAAAAAGAAAAAAGAAAAATTAAAAAATAAATAAATAAATAAATAGTGTATTTGCCCCATGTTATCTACAGGCATTCAAAATGTTTAGGACAATGTCCTTTGGACAATTGCGTTCTTTCATAATAAATGCTGAAGCACATGTAAGGAATTTATTTATATTTTGTCATCCTCCATCTTACTTTGTAAACACTGGTAGACTATAATGAGCTGATACATACTAGGCCTACTTATGAATCTGGTAATTATGAAATATATGACTGTCTGAGATATGAAAAGGCATTGTGTACAGCATAGCTGGCTTTCTCCTACTTTACTGAGCTGGAAGAATAGTGAGTCATAATCATTACTTTCTGGACAATATATTAATTAGCATAGAAGTGTAATTTTTAAATCCTTTAGGTATTTTAATACATTGTGTTGCCATACATTTCCCCCTACAAGGACGGTGAAAGATCTTTCCAGTTTAGCTTAGATATGAAAGCTGTAAAAATTGAAAATCCTTTACACAACAGCTAAACATTTTTGATTCTTGTTGTAATGAAAACTGAGTAATTTTACAGCAAGAGCACGGTCTTTTACAGCACAATACAATACGTATATCTGACATCTGACTGAAGGCCATTTTGCCTGGGTCACTCACCAAACACTAACCACTTGAGTGTAATTTCCAGATACTCCCGGAATATGTACATTATAAAGTTGGCTTTGACAATAACACTGACTGCAAAAATAGGGAACGGTGGGAAGTGAAAGATGAGGGAAGACCACTATTCCTTTAATGGTTCAAGTGGTTCAATAATTTCAAAAACTCAGAATATCACTAAGCTGCTGAAAGTATAAAATGTATTTCAAATATCTTTAATGTCACACAGAACAATTGTGCCCAAGCAGCCATAAAAGAAGCAGCAAGAAAATTTTACTCTTCCAGTGCCATGTGCATTTGTGGACAGCAGACTTATTCTGCAGAGGTAAATGACTAATCAAGCAGGTGTATAATTCACACATTAGACAATCACAATGCTCTGTAAAAGATCTCACTGTTCTTAATGGAAAATTAGTGCTCTTCCTGAAAACCTTTCCCTCCTCTCACTCCTGCTCACAAAGAAGGAAATCAGAAAGTAAGTTAATGATCTCCTCAATTAATGACCATTAATTTCCACCTTCACCTCAACTGAAAAATTGCAAAGGATTATTCCACTTTCTGTTCACGGTAGTGAAGAAGTCAATCAAAATGCAAGTTCCTTCAGAGAAATAGAAATGAAATTTCCTGGAAAATATCATAACTTTTTTTTTTTTTTTTTTTTTTTGTGACAAAGCCAGTGAGCAAACATTTAAGAGTTTTTAAAACAAATATCAGTACTGAGTTCTGACTCTTACCCTACAAACATTTTGAATGGTTAAGCTGAAGAAAATTGCTTATTAATTATTTTACCCTCCTACCTTTATTATCAGGTCTGTCAGAGAGAGAAAGAGAGATGTTTTTAATTTTCACATACATTAGGAATACATAGAGATTCAAAGAGATATTTCTGCAGTCCGGTGCAGATTTTATGCATCATATTTAACTTCATGTCTATTCACACTTGGGGGGGGGTGACCTACGCTATCACAACTTAACCTTACTGTTAAGGGTAAATGGAGGTGCTAGCTTTCCAGATAAATACTGCAAGGTTAAGTCAATATGGAATTTCATTTTCCATCCCACAAAGGCACCGTGATTATCTCCATAAGAATTTCTTTCGCCAACTTCTGGCTCATCACAACTAGCAGAATAGCTAAAGGCTCAGAAATATCTCAGAGTAAGGTAAAAATTATGAGTCTGTTCTCGGAGACAAAATTTTTTTTTTCAAACGTCTAATCAATTTATTTAAGTATTCATCAACATTTCCTTTCCTTTCCTTCTGTAATATGTAGTTGATTATTGTTTTTGCTAAGTGAACCAAAAAATAATCAACTGCTCACAACAGTTCCACTTTTAGATCCTTTCTGATGCCTCTGAAGAGATGCTCTTAATCGTCAAATTGACTATTTTTCCATCAGTAAACTAACCAGGCATAAAAACAGATTAACATCAAGAATAAAAAATATTTCAAAATATATATATAATTTTAAAATAGTTTGTGATCAAATTTTACACCTTTTCAGTTTATGTTGTAACTTTGTATTGGATCCAAACATTATATCCAGCTCATGAACGCTATTCTGAAACAGACAAGGAGAATCTGTCAGAGCCCAAGGACCTTAGTGTTTTCTCTGCACATAGTTGGCTCCATCCCCAAAAAAATGAAAAGAAGAATGAGTTCCACACAGGACTATTAGAGGAGGCAACTAGGTCTATTGGAGGAGACAAAACTGTATGAAAGCACTGAGAGAGGATGTAGTGTTTATGCTTTATTCCAGTGAGAAGGGGCCAAAAGCAGGAGGCCAGTGTCCCACTGGCACTACAGCTGAAGCCTGGGCTTCTGCCATGTGCAGGAGCACAATCAAAGCAAGGCTGGATTAAGGGCCCTCTACCAGATGCGGTGAAACCTGCAAGAAATTTATTTCTCAAAGAGGCACAGGAACGACAGAAGAAAATCATAAAATCAAGAACAAGAACAAACACTGTGGGTTTTAGCACTGTATCTTCTGTCTTCCAGCTTTTTAATATTTGAATACAAAATCAAGACAATAACTGAAGATATTAAAAGGAAACACAAAATTAATGAGGTCAACAGTTTTGATATGTAAAATAGTATTAATAAATGGAATAATTCTCTTTTCAACAGGATATTAGTTGAAGCAATTAATTAGATTTTTGAAAATACTAAAAAAAGAATGACCTCTGTACTTACCTTATGTAGGATAAATAACAAGTGCCTACTGTTTATAAGCACATACCTGCCACTGCATAAATAAGGAAACGAGATTGAATCATTAGTAATAGAAACGCAGCACTTCAGAACATAAACAAATCATCATCATGGCTCTTAAAAAGTATTCATTAATGTAATGTTACTCAATTAACTCCATAATAGGAGTCTACACATACCTTTTGAGAAGATGTGTATGTCAGGTTTCATTAGCATTAGTAAAGGAAATGATTCAATACTGCTGAAGAATTCTTTTCAAAAGATTGTTCAAACCCATGCCTCTCACTATACAAGTAGGTAATAAAATGGTTGAACAGTTGTCTCATGGTTTGGTCTCAAGGGGATAACATAAATGGGTTATGTCAGACTGGTAGACAGTCATTAGTAGGATTCCCTAGGGTTCCATTCTGGGGCCAGTTCTCTTTATTTTTTTATGAATGATCTGGACACAGGACTCACAGATACACCAAGTTTGCAGATCATAGAATCATAGAATATCCAAGTTGAAAGGGAGCCACAAGAATAACAAGTCCAACTCAGTGGTCCCCAAAGGACCACTCAAAAAAAAATAAAGTAAAATAAAATGAAATAAAATGAAAATAAAATAAAATGAAATAAAATAAAATAAAATAAAATGAAATGAAATAAAATAAAATAAAATAAAATAAAATAAAATAAAATAAAATAAATAAAATAAAAAAATAAAATAAAATAAATAAAATAAAATAAATAAAAAATAAAATAAAATAAAATAAAATAAAATAATAAAATAAATAAAATAAAATAAAATAAAATAAATAAAATAAAATAAAATAAAATAAAATAAAATAAAATAAAATAAAATAAAATAAAATAAAATAAAATAAAATAAAATAAAATAAAATAAATAAATAATAAAGTAATGTGTCTGAGAGCATTGACCAAAGCTTCTTGAACACAGCTTTGCACCACGACCACTTTCATGGGGAGTCTGTTCCAGAGCCCAACTACCCTCTTGGTGAAGAACCTTTTCTTTATACCCAACCTGAACTTTCCCTGTCATGGCTCCAGGCTGTTCCCAAACAGCTTAGATGACACTAAATTAGAAGGATCTGTTGACTACCTTGAGAGTAGACAAGTCTTGCAGACAGATCATGACAAATTAGAGAGTTGGACAATTACGAACCAAATAAAGTTAAACAAGAGTGATGAGTGCATGATGGACTCTGCACATATATGTACAGAGTGGGCAATGAGAAGCTGGGGAACAGCCCCAGGGAAAGGGATATTGGTATTTTGGTCAATGGAAAAATGAATATGAGTCAACAGTGAGCCCTGGCAGCCAAAAGGGCCAAGCATATCCTGGGGTGCATTAAGCACAGCGTTTCTAGCCGGTCAAGGGAAGGGATCATCCCACTTTACTCTGCACTGCTGCAAACTCAGATCAGGTACAGTATGCAGTTTGGGGTGCCTTAATATAAAAGGACATAAAATTATTAAAGAGTGTCCAAAGGAGGGCTGCAAAGATGGGTAAGGGGCACGATGTATCAGGAGCAGCTGAGTCCACTAGGTTTGTTCAGCCCAGAGAAGAGACTGAGCGGTGACTTGATGGAGGCCTACAGCTTCCTCATGAGGGGAAATAGAACAGCAGGTGCTGATCTCTTTTTTCTGGTGACCCGTGACAAGACCAAGAGAATGGTACGAAGCTGCACCAGAGAAGATTCAGGCTGGATATTAGGAAAATGTTCTTCACCGAAAGGGTGGTCGGGCTCTAGAACAGGCTTTCCAGGGCAGTAGTCACACCAACAAGCCTGCTGGACCTCAAGAATTGTTGGGACAATGCTCTCAGATATATGGTCTGATTTTTTGGTGGTCCTGTGCAGAGCCAGGAGTTGGACTTGAGGATCCTTTTGGGTCTTTTGACTCGAGATATTCCACAATGCAATGATTCTGTGATTCTCAGTTCTGGCTCCCCAGTCATCTCTGTGAAAGTTGATTCCTGTGGATAAACATGTATGTAGTATCTAGTAAACACAGAAATATAAGTAGATATGCAGTGCAATCTTCATGAAATAAAGTTTAAGGATTTAAAAATTGAAGCTAGCAAAAATTCCATGTCTGAATTTCTAACTAGCAAGCCATTTTAATTAGTATCTCTACAAGACTTTTGCAAAACTTGCAATATAATCTCAGTTACAGCAGTAGTCTTTATACTGTATAAAGATATTTGAACTGTTCATTTCCATCTTTACACTACAAAAATACTCACCCCCCCACCAAAAAAAAAAAATCCTCCTTTATTAAAAAAAAAAAAAAAAGCATATCCTCTTGAAAAAACATTTTTTTTCTTATCTAGCCTGGTCAACTGTCTATAGTAGAAGATGCCTTGTTCCTGACAGTGAATAAATCTCATACATTATAACATTCAAATCTTTCCTCTGTTTAAAACAACAACAACAAACAAAACAAAAAAAAAATACAAAACAATCATATAGTAAAAACATCATGTATTAAACATAACTGGAAGCACAACAGAGAGATAATCTAGAATGTGCAGCTCTAAGTGTTTTTTCAATCTTCTGATGCACGTACAATTTAAACCTACCAGCAGTTCCTGTAATTATTCAAATATTGACAACATCTTCTGCAAATTAGCCAGGCAGCCGAGGAGACCACTCCTCCAGTTTCCTCATTTAAAATCTACAGACTGTAGCTAACTCATCAAATCACTTTATAAGCATAATTATTTATTTATTTATATGCCCTCCACCATCACACCATCAGGAAAGTTAAAGCACTCCCAACTGTCTCAAAACCAACTTTCTTTCTACTTAATGTTTTGTAAGAAAATAAAAAATTAAAAAGTTTTGGGTTTTTTGTTTGTGTGTTTAATTTTAAAGAGGTTACTGTTCTTCCTTTCATTTTCATTGTTCTTTATTTCCTACTTATATGAAAACAGAAACATCACGGAAAAGTTGAATGTAGAGATTAGTTTTCCCCTGAAATTAGTGACATCTTATTCTTATCTCTTGCTGAAATGAGACTGCAAATTATAATTTTGAAAGTGAAACAATCTTCTGAAGTATTTATACAACATTACTCATGAACTTTTTATGGTAAGTGTTCAAACTCACATAACGACAGCCAGATTTATCACTTTTAAAAATAAGGGAAAAAAGGTAAGTAAAAGTTGTATCTATATCTAATAAATTCTTGGAGAAGTCATATAACTGCTATTACTAAAGTAGCTGTTATGGTTGCTGAAAGAGGCCCAACTTAAAGATCAGCCTGAGATTTTAAGTTTTGCACCACACTTCTCAACATAGTATGCTGAGGTTATGATGTGATTTGGCTATGTAGAGGGATCTGGATAGGCTGGATCGATGGGCTGAGGCTAACTGATGTTCAACAAGGCCAAGTTCTGTACCTGGGGTACAACAACCCCATGCAATGTTACAGGTTTGGGAAAGAGGGGCTGAAAAGCTGCCCAGTGGAAAGATAGCCCGGCTATATATATATATTCATCCAGTCAATAGCTGGAAGAATATGAGCCAGCAGTGTGCTCAGATGGCCAAGAAGGCCAACAGCATCCTGGCTTGTATCATAATAGCAGGACTAGCAAAGAGATTATCCCTCTGTGCTTAGCTCTGGTGAAGCCATACCTTGAATACTGTGTCCAGTTTTGGGCCCCTCACTACAAGAAGGACATCAAGATGCTGGAATGTGTCCAAATAAGGGCAATGAAGCTGGTGAAGGGTCTAAAGAACAAGTTTTATGAGGAGTGACTGAGTGAGCAGGGGTTGTCTAGCTCTGAGAAAGGAAGGCTCAGGGGCGACCTTATCACACTCTACAATTAACATAACAAAGGCTGGACTAGATGATCTGCTGAGGTGGGGGGTTGGGGGGGGGGGTGTACAAGGACGCAGAGCACAACTGAGAAATACTCTTCAAAATTTTCATGTTCCCAGTAAAATCTTGTATTAACAAGTGACTTTCTTGGAGACCATGGATGGGTAGGGTGCACCACTCAGACCCAGTGGCAGTAATGTTTTCATTATGTCTGCTCTCCTGTTCTTGCATTGGCAGAGTGAATTATTACTTACAAAATGAAGAACTCATGAGTAGATACCATAAATGAATCCATCTGTAACCATGACACTCACAATATCAATACATTCAAAAGACACTTGAAGTTGAATTTTGTGATTTTGCAGGGGGAGAAGCAATACCTGATCCCTTCATAAGCAGAAATTATACCTAAGACCAGTAAAGATTTGTGGTATATGTTCAGGGATCTTCAGCTTCCCCAAAAGAAATTACAAGTGAGGATTTTCAGAGCCACAGATCTCCTCTTGCAAAAGGGGAGGCTTAATATGTAGTCTTTCCTCCATTAATAATACTTACCTTTCATGAAATATGAAAGGGAAAAGGGGGGTGCCTCTTAAAATAATGAAGCATCTGTGTCAGACAGTTTGTTTTGTTAAACAGGTGTTCACTAAAGCCATTCCTACCTCTTAAGCTCTCATATCAGCTTAAGCTCTCACACCAGCTATTAATTTCTGTTTTAAACAACAGCTTTGAGAAGTCCAATGAGGAAGATTGTTTACAGATGTTTATATTGTCATATTTATTTACATTTCAAATACAAGAAAACTTGTCAGTACAAACAACAGCTTCAAATTCACTTACTAAGTAGGATTGAATGAGATTCAGAATTTTCATTCTGGATAAAGAATTATTTGTCTGAAAGCCGCAGCTTGGCCGCAAAGCTTTGCAGTCCTGAGTGCTGCAAGTCCCCATCACTGAGCTTTTTTCAAAATATTGCAAGAAGAAAAATTGTAGTCTCGCCCATAACTTTCCTCACCTTTATAATATGTAAAGGATTGGGCTTCAAACAAAAGTTGATGTATCAAATCAATAAGTCAAGCCACTAGTTTAAATTTAACTAGAGAAAAAAAAAATAAATCCTTTTATTCCACCTTACGTCTTTCCTGAATCATTATTAAAAATAAAATAATAATAATAATAATAATAATAAAATCTAACTTCTAAATAAATTAAAATAAATTTTTCTATTAGCAAAAATTAGCCAGTATAAGCAATGCATGCACTTATACTTACTCCCTGCAAAGAGAACTATTCACTTCTAATAAATGCTTAACACTTTGGCAAACAGCTCTGTTTTGCAAGACAAATTATATATGTTTGAACACCAACTGTATAATGAAATTCATATTCCAGTAGAATAAATTGATAGTGCAGAAAATGAGTAAGACACTACTTCAGAAAGTAATTATTCTTTTTCTTTGTTTAAAGAAAGCTGTTTTACAATTGTTCACACATTTTGCCTACTGCAAAAATTAGAAGTCCCATTTGCAGGGTCCTGTCCCAGTTTTGGGTTGGGTAATGAGGACCTCTTCAGTGACATAAGAGAATAATATATCATACGTAGCTTTTTTCATCCTTTTAAATGTCTTTTCCTTGTCACTTCTAAAGACCTGGTAGGTCACTCAGGCACCTGGGAGGCTTTTCCCATTCCATTTCATGTCTCACTCTAATTCTACTCTGTCCTCAATTGGAGCCTCCCAGAGATACATTTCCTATTAAGTTAACTGTAAAATAAATATTTGTCATAGATATCAGTACACTGTCAATTTTGATTTTCTTTGAAAACAGAAAATTTTTCAGTGAAAGAAGGCTCCATCTGTCCTTTTAATCTCTCAATTAGTGAATATACAATAAGCTTCAAAACAGGTGAATGGACTCTTAATCTGTTCAATAAATCATCACAGGGTTTGATTGTAAAAAGGCCTGATCTCTTTTGAAGATACCATCACACTCTGCAGTGCTCTTTAGATGTAGCTGGAGAGCTCTGAACATATTTTAGCTTAGGATCCTGTATATTCATCTGTGTATTACTAGTGTTGTAAGTGTCCCTCTTTTTCAGCTCAAAAGATAAACATTATAACTTGATTTAGACAGAAAAGGAAGAACATATTTACAGTTGAATGCTGCCAAGATGAAAGACAAGCCCTTAACATGAATGTGTTGATATAATTATTCACGAACTTTACAAAACTCCATGGGTCACAGAGATCATACCTTGCTAACAATGAATTATACTACACTAGCAAACAGTATGACACAATTGGATTGTCTTCATTGTTATTGAGATTCTTTGTTAATTAGAGAAATCACAGGGCTTTAATTCTAATTACTTTCTTTTTTCTTTGATAATGTAAAGTGGATATCCGTCTGATGTACTTTGTTGCTTATTGTTGGTGAAAAGTACAACTATGTGCCCCATATAGAGTAAAAGTTCTTGGTTGCTCATTCAGCAGCACAGGTTCTTGGCAGAAAGTTGGTCATACGTGAGAGTTTATGTTGTAAACCCTGCTTGCCAAATGATGAAAATCTGAAAATGCAGCTGTGATTTCTCCCCTCTCATTTCATACTGAATTACTAGAGGTCTTTCCGCTGGACTTAGCTCTCATCTAGTATAAGGTGGCTCAACCCAGTAAAGCTGAATGGAGTCCTCTGGCACTGTAGGTTTTAATTGGCTTTCCAGTTACTCTTTGTCCAACACAGACAAAGAATTATTTCCATTCTTCTTCCCTTTGCCTAGTTTTACCCCCGTCTTGGTCCTTGAAACCTCCAGAGCACAGTAAATAAAACTACACTTTGTTTCAGTCTTGGAGTTGTCTTCATTTTAAAAATAAATAAATTAATAAATAATACAACAATGGGGTGATTTTCCTTAAGCCTACCCTTATTTTACTTTAAGACATATAGTCTTAAAATATAAGTGTCTTGATACTGTTTTGCAAAAGGACCACTGCCATGTCACCTTCCACATATGGGTGCCAATACTCTCCATGAATCACAGAAGGAAAATCGGGCTGGCAACACTTATTCAAGTTGAATAGAAAGCAGCAGGAGGGGAGCTGGATGGCAAAGTAAGTGTATAACTAATAGGATGTACACCTCCGACATCTGGTGGACAACCATTATGGTTTTTTGTCATCATCTTTGAGTCTACATACAATTTCATTCAAAGTTAATGTCTAGACATTTTTTGCATGCCTTTCAAAAAGGTCCCTGACATTGGATATCAGTTGCTATCATACTTTAACTAATAATACTATATTGTATCACTAGTAGACCTTTTTCCACTTTCTGAAATAATTAGCCATTGTCAAACACTTTATTCATTCATCATTTATTCTTCCTTTTGTCCCAGGAACATCACCAGTCTTTCTACCCTTTCACTTAAAGTTTTGCTTACATAGCCTCTCTCTGTAATTGGTACTGCTATATCACAAGTCAGTTTTATGGCTGGAATGTTGCAAGACACGTGTTTACTGGTTTAGTTTTACATCTTTTTCTCCATCTTTCCTATGTTAGATTTTACTTTACCAGCTAAAACAATCTTTTGCTATTTTTTTTCTTTTCTCTAAAGCAAAAATTTTGTGAAACAAGATATTTTGAGTTCTTTTTTAATAATATTTTAGCAAATGTTATTAATGTCCTACACCATAAGGTAATTATTGAAATAATCTGATATGATCCATTTGCAGGAAGAGTTTAATATTTTTTCTTCCTTGAAAAGTGATGGGATCAATATGTACTAGAGACTTTTACTAAAGCATAAACCTTGGCTTATCTCAACCAAGGCAGTAGGCAGGCAATCTCTTCTACTCCTGGCCCTCTGTTGAGGGGACTGTCTTTTGACTTTGACTGTAAGGATCAAAACCACTGTGTGAACCAGGCACTTTTTTCTTCCTGGAGGGAAGGAATAAAAAAGAAGGTCAGTTCCCAGACTGGGTCATGGGGAAGGAACCAGATCTGCAGCAACAACCCTGTTCCATTGCTTAGAAACAACCAGTTACAAGCATCAAAATTACACAGAGCATTTTTATGTCACAGATTTTTTTAAGTGTTATAAAGGATTATGCAAACAATGGAGAAGGATATAGAAATGCCTTTTATAACAGAATAAAAGCATTATGTGACTGACAACATTGCAAGTTTTTGTCAGATTTCAGTGCCATCCCTAGTAAGATGCTTGGCCTTTTCTTTGTGTACATTTAAGAAAAAAGACATAGAGTCCTTTCCAAGATTTCACAAGATAAGACTGAATGGAAATAGTAAGAGTAAGTAATAAACTGTTAAAGGAAAGGCAGGAAAAGAAGAGTGATAATAGTGAATGAGTAGTATGGCTGCAGAGACTTTGTTTTTACAGTTAGATGGTTTCCACCATGAATGTCTGCCTTAAAACCCTATTCAGACAGAGAGAACCTATGAACTATAGAAAATTTCAGGCTTTTTGGCAACTCTTCATGCAAGAGCAGATCTGATTGCTGACCTTGCCACATGGTTTCAAGATTCTTTTTCCAGTTTTAAAATATAATAGTCATCTATCTCATGAGTATATTTAGGTGTAATGATATAAAGAAAATTTATGCTTACATTAGCACCAGTTTGTTTACCACAATTTCAGAGATAATTCTTTATGATTAATACAGCACACTTCAGAGGGCACTAGAGTACGGGCTGGAAGACTGTTGTGGTTTAACCCAGCCGGCAGCTAAGCACCACACAGCTGTTCTCTCACCCTCCCTCTCTGGGATGGGGGAGAGAAACAGGAAAATGAAGCCTGTGGGTTGAGATAAAGACAGTTTATTAAGACAGAAAAAGATATTAATAATAATAATAATAATAGTACTACTAATAATAATGTGTACGGAACAAGTGATGCACAATGCAGTTGCCCACCACCCGCTTACCGATGCCCAGCCTATACCCGAGCAGCCAGCCCCCCCACCCCAGCTAGCCACCCTTATATGTTGTTTAGCATGATGCCAGGTGGTATGGAATACCCCTTTGGCCAGTTTGGGTCAGCTGTCCTGGGTCTGTCCCCTCCCAGCTCCTGCTGCACCCTTAGCCTGCCCGCTGGCAGGACAGAGCGAGAAGCTGAAAAGTCCTTGGCTTAGTGCAAGCACTGCTCTGCAACAATTAAAACATCAGCATGTTATCAACACTCTTCTCATCCTAATCTAAAACATAGCACCCTACCATATACTAGGAGGAAAATTAACTCTATCCTAACTGAAACCAGGCCAAAGTCTTATATAGTATTTATCAGGCCAAGCTTCCAGGAGGAATAAATGATTTTGTGACCCCGGTCACCATGGTTCACTGTTGCTACACTCACATTTCCAAAATTATTTCAGACCTAAGATTGATTTTTTTTTTTCACTAAGCTACAAAATATATAGGAGCTTAATTTCTAAATACTGCTTAAACTTTGCATTAAGAATATACCATCCAGATCATACATGATCTTAATTAAATGCACTGAACAATAATTTATATGTTTATATGCACTGAATATAGTTTATATGTTTCTTTTGCTGATATCCATAAATCAGATGTACTCTAAGCAAGAGCAATATTGCAATATTAGATTGGATTGAGAAAAAAAAAAAGGGGGGTGGGGGGGAAGGTCACTGCAAAATATCATCTCAGCTGCAAAACCTAAGGGGATCCTACAGTCAATAGGGGGATCCTATATATTTAATAGGGGATCCAATATTCAATATGTATATTCAATTCAAACATAGCAGTAAGCTGCCTTCTAAACTATCTAATCAGAGTTTCTAAGGTATTTATCAGGGATTCTTGGTGCCATGACTTACATCACAACTTTATAGAAAATTTTAAGGTCCTACCCTTAACTTATTTCATAAAATTTACTTACTCTTCAGACTACAGTAGTTACATAATGATCTTGTTTGTGACACATCCAATTCACATCTAATAAATTAAGATTTCAAAATAAAGCTCATGTTCCAGTCCTTTTTCTGATTATAAAGTTAATTTATTACTATCACTGTTTGTAGAAACATGAAAACAATAACAGAAAAAGGTGTTTTGTCTTCCTTGTCTAGAACATTTATTTGTCAAGCTTAGGAAACTAATTTCAAAATTTAAATAATAAGGCTAAAATATTTTACCAAAGTTAGTTTTAAGATCTAAGAGCATAAGGGAAATGTCATGTTGGGCAAGATCTTTTTTTTTTCATTAAATATCCACAGAGAATAACTGCTTCAGAGAAAGGTAGCACAAATCCCACCGTTGAAGTTTCTTCCTAAGAAGAAATAAAGACAATGACTTGTTTCTGTCATGAAACCAGGCATCTTTCTATTTTATTTAACCTCTTTAATACAGCATTTTATATTTTCCTTACTCCCTTATTTCACTTAAATCTCTTTCAAACTATGCAAAGGTTCTGGAAACAGTAAGTTTTGAAAGTTAATTATGCAGCTTTTTAAAAAATCCTTTTATCAGTTTTAATTATAATGTTCTTCAAAAATCCTTGAATGTCTTCATATTCTCGTAATAAGAAGGCACACGTGAGAAGACATTATCTTTCATTCCTCTCTTTTCCATATGTTCCTCTTCATACTTTTCTGCTTTAAATTACTTTACATAAATATAATAATATATTTTTGCATATTTATCCTTCCACTCATAGTGATTTTACAGGTGTAACTTTAATTATCCACAATTCCCACCCCATTCCTTGGAAGTTGTCTCAATTAACCTATAGAATATTGACCAAGTTCTTGTCTATCAGTGTCAAAGGTAAAGAAAGTATTATTTAAAATCTGTTAAATTGCTAAAATATTGTGATAATTATGGGTGCAAAGTGTTAAAAAATAAAAATAATTTTTGAAAAGCTTAATAATTATTATGATATAATATAGATTGATAGATAGATAGATTAGACAGATAGATAGGTAGGTAAATAGATAGATAGATAGATAGATAGATAGATAGATAGATAGATAGATAGATTAGATAGATAGTTCTGGAAGAGGATTGAGCATTTGGATTGTATTTTTTTCTCCTTGGTCTCTTTTCTACAGTTGTCATTTTGTTCTCTTCAGAGCTTTATCTACATTTAAAAGAAATATCTGTGCAGTGTTTATTGCAACATTTTGAGCAAATTTAGGATTTACACCCATGAAGTAAGCTGTGATATTATTTCCTATAGCTGTCCAAAAATTCAACAAAAAATGAGAAGGTCAGAATGAAAAAGAAAGATCTGTAAAGGATTTGAAATAGAAATGACCTACCAGTATATTTTAGGAGAGTGATGTTCTATGCTTTACAGACTCAGAAATTAATCATCATGGAAGTAAAGAGAGCCTTGCCTGAAAAAATTATACCCTTAAATTTTAGTTAAATTTTTAAGGTAAGAACTTGATATACAAACATTATCAATACAGGACAATAGGTTAATATAGAACTGGTTAGGAGTTCTTTCTCTGGTCTCTCATTAATGCCTTTAGTGCTGAAACTGAACGCAAAGTATCACAGAAGTTCACCATCATAAGTATACTTTCATGTGAACTTGCCATACTTGACAGGCTCATCTACCTCATTCATTGCCATAGGCTACTGCTTTCCCTAGTAATTCTGCAGTTATGAGACATATGAAATGCAAGGAAAAAAAATATATATATATATATAATATATATTAATCAATATTAACAATATATAATAATATATATCACAGAATCACAGAATCATCTAGGTTGGAAGAGACCTCCAAGATCAACCTCTGTCCTAACACTAACAAGTCCTACACTAAACCATATCACTAAGGGCTACATCTAAACGTCTCTTAAGGACCTCCAGGGATGGCGACTCAACCACCTCCCTGGGCAGCCCATTCCAATGCCTAACAACCCTTTCAGTAAAGAAGTTCTTCCTAACTTCCAACCTAAACCTCCCCTGGTGCAACTTTAGCCCATTCCCCCTCGTCCTGTCACCAGGCACGGGGGAGAATAGACCTACCCCCACCTCTCTACAGCCTCCTTTAAGGTACCTGTAGAGAGTGATGAGGTCTCCCCTGAGCCTCCTCTTCTCCAGGCTAAACAACCCCAGCTCCCTCAGCCGCTCCTCGTAAGACTTGTCCTCCAGACCCCGCACCAGCTTCGTTGCCCTTCTCTGAACTCTCTCGAGCACCTCCATGTCCTTCTTGTAGCGAGGGGCCCAAAACTGAACACAGTACTCAAGGTGCGGCCTCACCAGAGCTGAGTACAGGGGGACAATCACCTCCTTAGACCTGCTGGCCACACTGCTTCTTATGCAAGCCAGGATGCTGTTGGCCTTCTTGGCCACCTGAGCACACTGCTGGCTCATATTCAGCTGCCTATCAACCAGTACTCCCAGGTCCTTCTCCTCCAGGCAGCTTTCCAACCACTCATCTCCCAGCCTGTAGCTCTGCTTGGGGTTGTTACACCCCAGATACAGGACCCGCCCCAGATGCAGGACCCGGCACTTGGCCTTGTTGAACTTCATGCAGTTGACCTCAGCCCATCGGTCCAGCCTATCCAGATCCTCCTGCAGAGCCTTCCTTCCCTCAAGCAGATTGACACACGCACCTAACTTGGTGTCATCTGCAAACTTACTGAGGGTGCACTCGATCCCCTCATCCAGGTCATCGATTAAGATATTAAAGAGGACCGGCCCCAGCACTGAGCCCTGGGGGAATCCACTAGTAACCGGCCTCCAACTGGATTTGGCTCCATTCACCACAACTGTTTGGGCCCGGCCATCCAGCCAGTTTTTAACCCAACAAAGCGTACACCAGTCCAAGCCACGAGCAGCCAGTTTCTTGAGGAGAATGTTGTGGGAAACTGTGTCAAAAGCCTTACTAAATTCAAGGTAGATCACATCCACAGCCTTCCCCTCATCCACCAAACACGTCACTTGGTCATAGAAGGAGATCAGGTTAGTCAAGCAGGACCTGCCTTTCATAAACCCATGCTGACTGGGCCTGATCCCCTGCTTGCCCTGCAAGTGCCGCGTGATGACCCTCAAGATAATCTGCTCCATGAGCTTTCCTGGCACTGAGGTCAAACTGACAGGCCTATAGTTCCCCGGGTCTGCCCTGCGGCCCTTCTTATAGATGGGCGTCACATTGGCTAGCCGCCAGTCAACTGGGACCTCCCCCGATAGCCAGGACTGCCGATAAATTATGGAAAGCGGCTCGGCCAGCTCCTCCGCCAGTTCGCTTAGTACCCTCGGGTGGATCCCATCTGGCCCCATCGACTTGCGTACATCCAAGTGTTGTAGCAGGTCGCCAACCATTTCCTCATGGATAGTGAGGGCCACATCCTGCTCCCCATCCCCTTCCACCAGCTCAGGGTACCAGGTATCCAGAGAACAACTAGTCTTGCCGCTAAAGACTGAGGCAAAGAAAGCATTGAACACCTCAGCCTTTTCCTCATCTTTTTTAACTAAGTTTCCCCCCCCATCCAGTAACGGATGGAGATTCTCCTTAGTCCTCCTTTTTGTGTTCATGTATTTGTAAAAACGTTTTTCGTTATCTTTAACGGCAGTAGCCAGATTGAGCTCCAGATGAGATTTGGCCTTTCTAATTTTGTCCCTGCACAGCCTCGCAACATCCTTATAGTCCTCTTGAGTAGCCCGCCCTCTTTTCCAAAGATTATAAACCCTCCTTTTTCTCCTAAGCTCGAGCCACAACTCTCTGCTCAGCCAGGCCAGTCTAGTTCCGCGTCGGCTCATCTTTGGGCACGCGGGGACGGACCGCTCCTGAACCATTAAGATTTCCTTCTTAAGGAGTGACCAGCCTTCCTGGACTCCTCTGCCCTTCAGAACCTCCTCCCAAGGGACTCTGCCAACCAGTGTCCTGAACAGCTCAAAGTCAGCCCTCCGGAAGTCTAAGACAGCGGTTTTACTGGTCCCCTTCCTGACTTCGCCAAGAATAGAGAACTGAACCATTTCGTGGTCACTCTGCCCAAGACAGCTCCCGACCACCACATCTCCCACCAGTCTGTCACTGTTTGTGAAGAGAAGGTCTAGCGGGGCACCTCCCCTGGTAGGCTCTCTAACCAGCTGCGTCAGGAAGCTATCTTCCACGCTCTCCAGAAACCTCCTAGACTGCTTTCTCTGGGCTGTGTTGTGCTTCCAGCATATGTCTGGGAAGTTGAAGTCCCCCTCGAGAACAAGTGCTGATGATTTCGCGGCTTCTGCCAGCTGCTTGTAGAACTCCTCATCAGTCTCCTCATCCTGGTTCGGCGGTCTATAACAGACCCCGACCAGGATGCTTGCCTTGTTGGCCTTCCCGCTGATCCTAACCCATAGGGACTCAACCTTATCATTCCCAGCCTCAAGTTCCTCAACATCTAAACACTCTCTAATATAGAGAGCCACACCACCACCCCTTCTGTGCTGCCTGTCCCTTCTGAAGAGCCTATAGCCAGACATTGCAGCACTCCAGTCATGAGAGTGGTCCCACCACGTTTCCGTGATGGCAACCAAGTCATAGCCTTCCCGCTGCACGATGGCTTCCAGCTCCATATATATATATGGATATACATATTCCATATATATATATATATATATGACTTGATTTAGAATACTTTTGCTAGTTTTAACGAACACAGTGCTGCTGCTATTGCTTCTGCAATTGCAACCAACTTGTTCACTAGCATTCTTTATACTTTTGTTATCTTTTCAAATATATTCATTTTTATAAGTACAGATGCAATCAAACTTTTATTGTGGAAAGCCTTTTATATCTAGATTACCTGAGTTATATTTCTATCTAGTTTTGAAGTAAATTATTCTGCGCATCTAATTAGTTTCATTTTTCTAATTGTCATGGTTACACCATGCACTTTTATACACTAAGCTGTAACCAGCACCATTTTTAAGTGGTAAGCATTTTTCAAAATAATTAATTCTGTCAGATATGAGATGAGATGTCTTTATTATATCTCCACATAAATTGAGCTTTGAAAGGAGTTCTTTGTTCATATCCCAGTTAGCACAAGCTTTTCTTCTGTGTACTTAGAATGTCCCAAAAGGATTAAAATTCTTTATTCTCTAACCAAATTTCTCTCCCTTTATTTTTTTCTTTTTTTTTCTTTTTTTTCTTTTTTTAACCAGTAATCCTTCTAGGGTAGACTCCAATAAAACACATCTGTTACATTTATATTCCAACATCAGTACAACTTTGTGCTCTGAACCAATGTGTTTTGATTCAATGCACTATTAAACAACTTCTCTGTTTTCCAAAAAGGGAGGCTATGTATCACTGAATGATTAAATAAGCCATTTATATATGGCATTAATATCAGCATTAGTACTTTCTCCTACAGCCTCTGTGACCTTGTACTTTGGTTCAGTTCTTCCCCTGCAGAACTAACTGATGTACATTGATTCAACGCACATTGTTAATTTTCACAAACAAAACAAAACAAAATGTTTGCAAACTATACCCTGAAAATATTGCCATGTTCCGGGCAATTGTGATCAGGGCTGTGGAAGTTTGAAAAATAGTGTATGCGCTTGAAAGATAAGACAGAAGACAAATGTTATGTTTTTCTTTTAAAAGGCAGTATATTGTGTACACTGTATCAAAATATATAGCTATTTTTGGACATAGCTTTTTTTTAACATTCTTTAATAAGGCATTTCTATTGTTATTTCTTTTACACAACTGACACCACTTTTCTTGCTGTTTGGACTGCAAATTTTTCTACAACTGTCACGGTGTTTCCTAAGAGAATATATGTGAATGAGTTTATAGATTCTATCATAGCTGGCTTCCCTAACATATTAAAAAATCAAGTTCCATAAAATCAGAATGCATTGACTACCCATGGAAAAAAGCAGCTTTACAACTTTGTGTACTTCATTCAGCTACCTGAACATTGTAAGAAATCAAAAATGGTTTCTGCAAAATAGAATGAAACTACTTATAATGTTCTACTGTTTGCTTTTGTCAGATGCTGAAATAAAATTAGGTTTAAAGACATATCATTCTAGGGAATGATCATAGGGAAAGTGATTATAAGTTTTTTTCAATGGACATCAGAGTGAACTCAGAACTACAGCTATTGGCACAGGTCTTATTATAATCAAAGAAAATTATATCTCAACAAGCAAAGGTTGAATTTTTCTGCAATTACCATATATATAGGAATTAAATAAGGCTATATACTTTACATATGAATAACAACTCAGTGGACGACCCACAGGACTTACAATTGAATTTTAGACCTTGCTCTGTGAACAAGAGCAGCAAACAGTTGACAGTGAATAATAATAATAAACTTTAAAAGTTCTTTGCATTCATTAGAACAAAATCACTATGCTGATATTTCCTTCCTCATCTTCTACCTTTCTTTAGACTGGAGTATATTACAGGTATTAGTGTCACCTTCTTCAGATAGAAAGTAGGATTTTTAACAAAACAAAAGTTTTCATGAAGAGTGTCTATTACTGTTCCAGAAATTGCAATGTGTGGTCAAAAGGTCCAAAGTTACTTTTTTAGATTTAAATATGATTTCATTAGCATAATTCCAGGATGAAGTTTTCATATGGAAATCATCTGATTTAGGATTGTCCCTTCTTCACAATAAAGTCTGTAATAGGGAAAGCTCTCTTGATTCTTGATGGCAATCCCCTCTGATCATAATATGTCTGGGTACAGTCATCATCTGATCCTTCAAAGAAAGTAAACACTCGTGAACAAGTAGCCTACTGTTTAATCACATTTGGGACATGTTAAATGCAGAAGGCATGAATTTAAATCTTTCCAGCATTGGCTATTTGTCAGTGGCAATACTTCTCACATGTTCTGCAGACCAATGCTAAGGTGACAACAGCAGCTTACAGTACTTATTATTTTTTCTGTATTAATTCTAACACACCATCTTCATATGAACTCAGTATTCAGAATTCAAACATGATTCAAAGGAATAAAGAAATATGGCAAAGGATAGTCTGACTGCTTTGTCATTCCAAAATGAAACTTCATCTTTCTTGTATCTTACAAGTTATTTATATCTCAGCAAAACTATGCCACTCTCCCCTACACCATGAGGATAATCCCCATTTTGTTATGTGAAGTATTTATTGCAAACAAGGACACATCAACAATTAATAAACATAATAATTGTGAAATGTGTACTACATAATCCTACTTTAACTAACAGAACACAAATGTAAATGCTGAGACCACATCATCCCACAGGTTATTTAGCTGTGTCATGGGCAGGACTGTCGATAATGTACAAGAACAGCTGGTTGCCTGCAGCACCAAAATAACAAGGCAGCAAAATGTTCACTGTCTGTTTCCATGTGTATCTAGATGCCAGGCAGCATGGAATTTTTATTGTTTGCCTAGGGTATTAGAGCTCTTAGAGCTAGACTTAGTAAAAAGTAAGCCTGCTTTTATTTCACAGTATTACAGAATAGTTGCAGTTGGAAGGGATCTCTGGAGGTCTGGTCCAACCCTCCTGTTCCAGCAGGGACACCTAGACCAGATTGCCCATATCTAGTTCCAGATGGCTTTTGAAGATCTCCAAGGAGGGAGACTCCACCACCTCTCTGGGCAACCTGTTCCAATGCTTCATCACTCACACAGTAAAGAAGTGTTTGCTGATGTTTAGACAGACCTCTTGTGTTCCAATTTGTGCCCATTGCCTCTTGCCCTGGCACTGGGCACCACTGAAAGGAGCCTGGCTTTGTTCTCTTTGCACTCTTTCTTCACGTATTTATAGACATTGGCAAGATACACTCACACACACATACACCAAGCCTCCTCTTCTCCAGGCTGCTCAGTCCCATCTATCTCATACTCTCCTCACAGGATAGGTGCTCCCATCCCTTGATCATCTTGATGGCCCTCTGTTGGACTCTTTGCAGTGTGCCCAGGCCTTTGTTGTACTGAGGGGCAGTACTGGGTCTGTCTGGGATGGAGTTAACTTTCCCCGCAGTGACCTATACTGTGCTGTGTTCTGCACTTGTAGCTAGACAGCAACATTTTGTCTATTGCTGAGCAATACTGGTACAGCATCAGGACTTCCTCTACCTCCCCCCCCCCCCCCCCCCCCAAGAGCCAGTAGGCTGGGGGTTGGCAAGAAGTGGGGAGGGGACATCACTAGGGCAGCTGACCTAAACCAAACAACAGGATATTCCATACCATATGATGTCACACTTAGCAATAAAAGGTGGGAAAGGAGAAGGAGCGAGAGGAGCTCTTGTTATGAAGAAGTCTGTCCTTCCATGCAACTACTACATGTATTGAGGCCCTGCTTCCCGGGACATGGCCAAACATCAAACATTGTTCGTTGATGGGAAGTAGAGATTTTTTTTTCTTTCTTTGTGCTTCCATGAGGCCTTTGCTCATTTTGTTTCCTTATTCCTTTCCCTTTAATTAAATTATCCTTATTTCAACCCATGAGCTTTTTTTTCCTTTCTGGCGTATTTTCTTCTCCCTCTCTTCTGAGGAGGAGGGGAGTGAGAGAGTAGTTGTGGTGGAGTTCAGCTGCCCAGCAAGGTAAAACCACCACAGGGGCCCAGAACTAGACACAGAACTTCAGGTACAGTCTTGCCAATGATGAATAGAGGGGAAGGATCACCTCCACTGACCTACTGGCAATACTTTGTCTAACGCGACCAAGAATACCATTAGCCATCTTAGTAGCAAGGGCACATTGCTAACTCATGTTCAGCTTGGTTTCTGCTTTCCAACTGGATGGCCCCCAGAATATACTGGTGCCTGGGGTTGTTCCTCCACAGGTGCAGGACTCTGCACTTCTCCCTGTTGAACTTGTGAGATTTTTGTCAGCCCATCTCTCCAGCATCTGGATGGCTGCACAACCTTCTGGTGAGTCAGCCACTCCACAGAGTTTTTGTGTAATCTGCGAATATACTGAGGCTGCACTCTACCCAGTCACCAAGATTGTTAACTACACTCTTAAACAAGACTGTACCCAGTATTGATTGGAGTACTCCACAGGTACTCCATTCATTACTGGCCTCCAACTAGACTTTATGCCACTGACCGCTACCCTCTGCATCCAACTGCTTTTGATCCACCCAACACTCTTGTCATCCAGCTCATATGTCAACAGCTTCTCTGTGAGGATCTGAGTGGGAACACTGTCAAAGGTTTTCATGAAGTCCAGGAAGACAACATCCACCGCTCCTCCCAAACTTATAAAGACCTTCTCATTAGTGGTGAAAACCAACCCTTCAAATACCAGCAATTTTTTTTCTCTGCTCACCTTGGGTTCATTCTGTTTTTAAAATATGTTGATGGAAGGTACTGTGTAGCTTACCAATACGGCTATGATGAGCAGAGCTGTTTGTGAAAATGTCACCTTTAATTGCACAGACTGGAGTTTGCTTCAAGTTTCACAGATGTAATGGGTTTGTTTCCAGAACATAGCACTATCAGCTCAAGTTAAGGAAAGGACTATTCCCACACGGGGACACAATCTACAGCATTTCTCTCCTTGCTGCCATCTGACCAAGAGGAGATACAGAAGCAGAATCTGCATTCAGATCTGTACTCTACATATTTAGTAGTCCCAAAAGGCAAATATACTACACATACCAGGGTTTTCTCGGTTATCAAGTCTAAACAGATCAAAAGTCTTGATCTCTATAAAAAACTGTAGCTATATCAGGGTTAAGTTTACAGTACTCAAGAAACACCAAAATATTCTCGTATTGTGAAAAGTGTTTTCCCTGTTCACATTCATATATCTGCATCTGTGTACTTGTTTTCTGATCATATGGACAAACTACCTTTGACCCGTATAAAAACGTGAAACCATTTTTGAGGTGTAATGTGACTTTTCCAGAATGTTAAGGAACATTCCTTCCAAAAGCGTCTTTTTTAAACACTACCTGCTTTGTTTTTTCACATGTTAAGAAGCTCTTCCTTAAACAGAAGAATGACCCTGGCCAGTATTTTTTTCATGTATATCAGCTGTGTTCTGGATAAGTTTTTCAGATCCAAAAAAGGTACTTCCATTCTACGTGTGCGTAAATATGAGCTGAACTGGGTGATGGCCCATCAAATAGTTGTTTCTGCCCAAAAGCAAGAGGGACTCACCAGTTCTGCTCATCTCACAAAGCACTTGGGAGAATTATATGTCCACTAGAAGATCCCCTTAGCCCAAAATTGTTGCTGTGATGCAGTTTATTTATATGAACCACTTTTACACTGTAGGAAAAGACAGAGAAGGCTGAGATCTGACTAAAAGAATTATCATCTATATGTTCGATGCTTTAGAAAAATAATGTCACTTTTATATGAAGATGAAACCTTGGCAATATTGACATTCACTACATGCTCAGCTGTAAACCTATGTATATGTACATTTACAATATAAACTTCCACTGTTGATAAATAGTACTGAATAAGAATATATATTAAGTATAGTATAAAAGAGTATATTTTTATCTAAAACCCCAAAAAATGGAAATTGTTATTCCACTCTGGACACTAAAATGGTGTTTCTAAAATGCAACAATCCTGCTCCACGGTCATATGCCGTTTTATGGAAAGAAAAGGAGTCAACAGTTTTTAGAAGCTTTAGATTTTTTTTTATTTTTTTTTTTAAGTAAAAACAGCAATAAAGGATAGAAAGCACATAATTTGCTTTAGTAGGTTCTAATGAAATTCAAGACTTCTTACAATACCCCAAGGCTATACTTTGTTTCCAATTAATGGTTGCATTCCTGGAATCATATAAAAAAAATTTGTATGTTCTTCATGCACAGAAAATCTGTCTAATGATTTTCTTACCATGTTCCAGTCCAGATAAAAGCACCTAATTTCTATAACAACATTAACTTCACAAGTGACATAACATTTGTGACTAGCAGTAAGCTGTTTCTTTAGCTAAGTGTTTTTGTATCACATACAAAGTGGAAAACACAGGCATTTTAGTAAAAAGTCTAGTAAAAAAAAAAAAAAACACTCTAAAGAAAATGTCCCAGAGGACATTAAAGAAAATGACCAGAGGGAAAAAAAAATGCAATGCCACATGACATGAATTTGCAGATGTTTTTGAATCATGAATCATCTTGAATGAAAAGGATGAAAAAAAAAAATACATTTATAAAAAATGATGTTAACTTCGCTCTATTTATACTTTTGCATATTTATGGCTATATACATTTTTTTTTCCCTTTGGAAATGTGTAAAAACAGCAAGAGAACATGCACGTATGTAAGATATATAAAGAATAAACCAGAATTTAGAAACTACCTTCAACAGTCCCTACTCCTACAGCAAAACTCTTATATCAGCTTTAGAAATCAAAGAATTCTTTCAATTCACAATCAGGAAATAAAGCCAGGTTTCTGCCACTGAAAATGAATTTCATGAAATATCCTTACACTGGAAAATTATAAAATATTTGCAAACAATAATCTCAAAATAAAAGGAGAAATGTTATTACTCTAGTAAAGCTGCTGTAGAGTCTCAAAGAAAACAGGTATCCAAAATCCCATCTTACATCAGTCAGCTACTCCACTAACATGCTAAAATGATGTGTTTCCTCACATGCAAGTGAAACAAACAATACGTAAGTGTTCGGCAAACTTCAGGGATTAAACATGTGATAAACTGCAGGGATTACACATGTGGTAAACTGCAGGGATTAAACATGTGACATGGAAGTCAGGATATCTCTAGACTATTTTATATTACCAAGGCTAGAACCTAGGTATTCTGTATACTCACAAACTTCTCTAAAGGCAAAGGAGAGGGAGGAAATAAACTACACAAAAAGTTGCATAGAAAAGCTATTCAGTTTCAACTTTAAGCAAGGAATAGGCTTTGTATTAGCACTTTTTTTTAGGACTATACATCAATATATTTCACTTCATCATTACAATGGGAATAATTACCATTATTGAAGAAATTAAAATCTTTTTTTAAATACTTAAAGTATGTTATTGATGCTCAGAGACTATAGAGTAAAATATAATGCAATTATTTTCATTACCTAGAGTTTTGTTCATTCAACCCAACAGCAAACTCCAGTATATACAAAAGTTCAAGATTTACATGTAAAAACAAATCAATGATTTGAAGATAAAATGATTTTCTTCACTATATCAAATGTCTCAATACAAACTTTCTTGAGTTAGTAATTTTCTTCTTTCTGAAGTTCAGCACCAATATCTTTCGGGATTATTTAAAAAAAATATATATTTTTTAAGATAAAAAATGATTTAAATTACACAATTTTAAGTGCCCTATTTGCATTCAACAAGCATATTTTTTCAGCTTCAGTTGAAAATGTCAGAAAGGTGTTCTGCAGGAGAGGAGGGACAGAGACAGAAGGAGACAGAGTCAGAGACAGAGGGATGTTTAACATCAACTTAATAAAATAGTTGTTCAACAAGATAAAATAAAAAAAAAGGAATATAGATAGTGAATAAATCTTCTGTCCTCTCATACAGAGAACCCCCTGTTCTTTCATCATCTGACAGACCCCAAATTTATCTACAGCACACTGCACATATTCCTTCTGCAGAGAGATTCCTCCTTTGGGGTCATTTGAGCTATTATATAAGTTGCTTACTAGAAAATAACTTTTTTTTTTTTTTCCAAATTGTGTTCTCATGAAAATCTCTTGTTGCCTTTTTAAATACAGGCAAGGCCCCTCATTTTGCGGATACCTAGTATCAAATGAGAGCTGCCTACAGGCTACAATAGCTGATTCATCTGACTGAGGTTATCCTGCAGCCAAGGGACTTGTGCAGAACAAAACATGAAGACCATACTGGTCATTCAACCCAGCGCAAAGAGGTGTGGACTTGGGAATGTTTAGTCTAACTGTGACGTTGGTCACTGATTCCTTGATGTGCAATGGTTATCTGATTAGGATCACTACACTCCACCCATTGACCTACACACAGTTTACCTTTCCCCCTCCAAAATAATAATAATAATAATTACAGACTATATAGATAATATATAGATTTTTCAAGCCCTGAGTACCTGGCCCAAAAGGGAGACATGGACTGTTCAAGAACAATAACTCCTCAAGTACAACATCTTCTGCAAGGCTCACAGTACAGAAGGTTATTCAGAATTCAAAATATAAAACAACTCAAAGGAAGGAAGGAAGGAAGGAAGGAAGGAAGGAAGGAAGGAAGGAAGGAAGGAAGGAAGGAAGGAAGGAAGGAAGGAAGGAAGGAAAGGAAAGGAAAGGAAAGGAAGGAAGGAAGGAAGGAAGGAAGGAAGGAAGGAAGGAAGGAGCTTACACGATTGTAAAAGTTATGCATATAATTTTATTTTCTTTCATATTTAAATTAAAAACTTGCCAAGTTATCTTAAACACAATTTTTCATCTCCATTGAAATGGGTCAAATTTTTTCACTGTTCAGAGGATTCACATTTGTTCAAAAATTTGCAATACTGAAAAGTTAATAAACTACAACCAAGCACCACATATAGTCATAAAATTTTAGTGTACTATGATTCAGGACAACCCTAGTCAAATGACTCATCCTTACTAATATAAAGGGTTAAAATCATATGCACACTTGAGATCAATGTGGTCTAATAATTTTCTTCAGTTCTTACTTCTGACACCTTTCTCAGTTTCAAAAATATTATGGATATATTATAGTCTGAGTAAAGAAATATAGCCCTCCAAAGAGTATAGAGAAATTATTCAACTGTGCAGGAATGGAGCTAGGAAAGCGAAAGTCCATCTGGAGTTAAAACTGGCTAGGGATGAGATGGGCAACAAGAACAGATACTACACCTATATAAACAAGAAGGAAAATGAGGATATACATAAGCCCACTACTGAATGGGGCATGGGACTTGGTAACAAAAGACATGGAAAAGGCTGAGGTTCTTGATGCTTTCTTTTTTTCAGTCTTTTAACAGTAAGATTAGCCTTTAGGTATCCACTGACTTTGAGAAAAGAAAGTCTTGAGTAAGGAAGACATGCCCTCAGTGGAGGTAGACCAGATTAAAAAACTCTTAGTATAACATACCCATACTTCATGGGAAACAACATACACAAGTTCATGGGCCTGATGGGCTGTGTCCACAAGTACTGAGGAAGCTGGCTGATATAACTGTGAGGCTACTCTTGATACTTTTTTAAAGGTCTTGTCAATTGGAAGAGGTTTCTGAAGGTCAGAAGGGGGCAAATGTCATTCCTGTCTTCAAGAAAGGCAAAAAAGAAGGTCAGGGGGACTGCAGGTTAGCCTCACCTCAATCTCTGGGAAACTGATGAAGAAGCTAATTCTGCAAACTATTTCCAAATATACAAGGAACAAAACAGTGATGGGAGGTAAAAAAGGAAAAAGGAGGAAAACGTGTTTAACTGAATTACTAGCTTTCTACATTGAAGTGACTAGCTTGGTGGATGAGGGTAAAGATGTTGTTTATCTTGACTTTAATAAGGTTTTTGACACTTTATATTTAACATCCTCATAGACGAGCACACGTTACAAAGTACACGTTAGTGTAAGTGGAAAGTGAGGTGTATTGAAAACTGGTTCAACAACCGAGCCCAGAGTGCCGTGACCAGTAGCAGAAAATCCAGTTGCAGGCAAGTCATTAGTGGTGTACCCCTGGGGTCAATACCTAGTTCAATACTGTCAGACCCCTTCATGAATGATCTGGGTGGTAGGACAGAGTTCATAATGTTAAAAATAATAAATAATAAATAATAATAATAAAAAATAAAATAAAAAATAAAAACAGAAGGAGTTGGTGATACACCAGAGGCTTGCAGCGTCATTTTAAGGTAGCTGGACAAGTTGGAGAATTGGACAGAGAGGATTGTCATGCAGTTTAGCAAGAGGACATGCAAAGTCTTGCACCTGGGAGGAATAACCCCAAGCACCAGTACATGGTGGGGACCAACCAGCTGTAAAGCAACTGTGAAGAGAAAGACCTGGGGGTCCTACGTGATCATGGGTCAGGCATGAAACAAAAAAGGCCAACAGCCAAACAGCTGTTTATTAGGAAGAGCACTGCCATCATGTTGAGGGAGTTGCTCCTTCCTCTCTACTCAGCACTGGTTAGTCCACATCTGGAGAACTAGGCCTAATTCTGGTCTCCCCAGTACAAGAAAGGCATGCTGGAGAAAGTCCAGCAAAAAGCCTCAAAGATCATTAAGGGACTGGAGCATCTGTTATTCTATAACAGGCCGAGAGAGCTGTTCAAACTGAAGAACAGCCTGATCAGGGGTTATATTATTCATGTGTATAATGGTATCAGGAGGGATTTTATCCAGGCACATAATGATGGGAGGTAATGAAGGACAGCCAAATTCTTCTTGATGGTGCCCATTGACAGGATGAGAGAACACACATTAACTGAAAGGGAATTCCATCTGAAAGCAAGAAAAAACTTTTATACTGTGTGGGTCATCAAATACTGGACAGGGTTGCCAAGACAGATTGTGAAGTCTCCATCTTTTGAGACATTCAAAACCCAACTGGACACAGTGCTGTGCAGTTCTAATTAATACTGCTTGAACAGGGGAATTGGAATAGTTGATATAAAGAGATCCCTGACAACCTCAGTAATTTTTTAATCAGACCTTTTTTTTTTCTGGTTCATCTTTGGGGATGTTAATATCTCACTGAAAGTACGTAGCCTCTGGAGAACTAATTGTTTGTTCATGTTGCCTCATCCAAAATGTTTTCACTATTTTTTTATAATTTCTAAAAAATGCATGTATATTGTATAATAACACAATGCAAAACTTTACAGATTGAAACATAAAATTTGATGTAAAACTTTGTAGCAATGTATAATAAGTGGCTTATCAAAAATAATAGTTTATTATTCATTCAAATAAAAATAATTACAATTAACTTATTCAGTTTTCTATCAATATAACAAATATTTGATTTAGCTTAAGTTAGTAAATACGTTAATAAATACGTTACCAAAACAGAGGGGAAAAAAATAATGCTATCAACACTTCGCCTACTTTGGTGTTTTACAAATACGCTAACATTTATGGTTTGGAAACTAAACATTTCAAATCACCTTCCTGTTCCACAGTGACTTTTCCTGTTTTCCTGTTCCACAGTGACTTGTCCTTGTTTGCTGCTCTCTTTAATACACCCAGACATATATACACTGCAATTACAAACTAAATCAGTTTATCAGTTTATGGCTAGAAATGGAAATCTTACAGAAAAGGGGTTCTTTACCCTCCCTGTGTAAATTCCAAAGAAAAATATCTGTATTTGAACATCTGATCTGTCATAACAAATCAAAATGCCTGTCAAGTCTTCAGTTACATAAACATATATATATTCTTACAAATACCAAAAGTCTAGCCTCACTGTTTGACTGACAGATAGATAATGGCCATTATGATTATTCACAGCCACTGTACTTTGGAAGAATTACTAGTGACAATTTAAAGATAAGAAAAGAAATATCTTGCTAACTTATCACAGGATTTTTATCATTCAGAACAAAATGTCATGTAAAAAAGAAGTGAGGAACAATGAGTTTGAATAAAGTAACAGTAGTTTAAAGGAGGTTCCCTAGTCTTACAAATAAATGTAACATAATAAATATAATGTAAACGTTAAAAATAAAGGTATGGAAAACACTCCAGCAAGAGAATGATTTCAGGTAGCCCAAAAATTTCTCAGAAAAATTACTCTAGAAAAATGTACAATCTAGTGTAACAGCATAATGGGAAGTAATGAAGTTAAAGGTACTTGTCTGATGTTTACTGTAATGTAGCTGTGAATACATGTATGATAGCACAGCAAGAGCTCTGAAGAGGTCCATTTCTATTTTTACAAAATATTTTTATCACTATTTGTATTAATTGACAGAACATGGATAGTGGAAAACATTCTTCCTCTTGTACACACACCACATCTTCCAGCTGATACCACCTACATACAGTGATGCAACAGGCATGATTGTATTATCTAAAGTAAACTGACTCATAATTTCTAAACTAAATAAAGTGGGGGCATTAACTGGATTACTAAATACATTACTGGTATTTAATGTTTCAGACCATAGAATTGTGAAATTTCATTCTCTGCAAATAAAAAGCTACTACATGCTAAAGACTGTGATAAAATCAAAAAGGTTGCCATGATACTTGCTAGTTGACCTGATACATTCAAAATGAATGCAAGAAGGAGAACTTTGACTTTATTTTCTGTGTCCATCTTCCTCTTGTGAGCTTTCTGAACCCAGTTTAAATGTTGGTTTTAATTTAATTCCATCTACCCTTAATGTAAGCAGTAATGGCATCTGTAGAGAATAATCAGACTTGTTAGCATCACTGATAAACACTAGCCTTGGGCAAAGAAGAGTGGAACAGCTTGCTCCTGTTTATCTCTTATACAAACTTTGTGGATGGAGGTCCACAAACTTGGTATGAGAGGCTGCTGAAGGAGAGAGTCTTGTCTTGGTGGGACAGCTCTGTTCTCATGGTAGAACAGAATCTTGATGGCCATGGTGGCCACATGAAACCCTTTGCTTCATTATGTGTAAAACGAATATTAAAGTTAACATCCCTTATATGATAATGAGCTTAATGAATTGCATGCTAAACATATATGACTAGAGTACCCAACTCTTCACTCAAATAATGCTAAACGTCATCCCAGGGAGAGAACAGATAAGGTTAGAATATAAAAGGATATATAAGGAATTAGTGAAAAAAGGGGAAAAAATAAAATAAAAGAGAGAAGGAGAAGCTAGTGTTAGAAGAAAAAAAAAGTTAGAGAGAGTAAAAAAAGAGGAGCAGGGAAGAGAAAGAAAAAGAAACTCAGAAGAGGCAGTCAGTAGGCTGTTCTCATTCTTCTCCACAAAGAACAGGAACAGCTTTGTGCCTCCAACCTTTGGTGAGAAAGACCTGGGATAGTATTTTGCTAACACTATTATAACATATTAGTGCTACTGCAGTAAATGTATTTATCAACAGCAATTCCAAATCTGTTATATCTGTTGCCTTATTACATATGTTCAACTTTGTGAAACTATCATGGTAAAAGTCCTTGGTGGGGCTCTGAAACAAGCAAATGTTGGAATGCACATACATTCAACTTTGTGATACTGTCTCAGCGAAAGCTGTTATCAGGGTTTTGAAACAGCCAAATGTTTGATCTAATAAAGAACCCTTTTAAAAGGACCCTTTTAATGAATGCAGTAGGGTCCTTCCAAAAATGACATCAGCTTTCCCCTTTTAGCTAGAAAACCATCAAGGCACTGCATCACCTTTGAGCATACACACATTAACCACATGCACAATTTTAAAAACAATTTAAAATTTAGCACAGAGGTAAAGAATGCCATTGAAATATCAGGCATTCTTGACATCTTGGAAACAGTACTCTTTATCACACTGTGCTATGGTTCTCTGAAAAAATAAAGACCTAATAGTTCCACTTTCAAAGAAGAACTGGGAAAATATGTTCATTAATGTTTGTTAAGTAATCAACTACTATATTGATAAGTATCCTGGGAAATAAATTAAAAAAAAAAAAAAAAAAGGGAATCAGTAAGGTTCAAGATTCATATGAGGTACAACAGATAAGTAAAACCACATGGGGAAAGACCATAATCAAAATAAATAAGGAACGTCTTTATCATGATGTAAGAGTTTAGTCAAATATACAATATCTGACAATGAAATTAAGATTCCAAGATAATTATACTGTTGTTATAGAAGTTGCTAATTAATGCCTTCTTGTTAAGTACTAGGTTTTGCAAAATCAACAACTTTCCTTCTGAAACTGTGCCTTTTGCAGATGAAAGTGTAAAGGTAGCATATTAGAAGCTGCACTACCTTATGTGCTAGCTTGTAGACAGCATGTACTGTCCATGCTCAGCTACAGACAGCTGGGTATTTCAAACTGAAGTACATTCCACTTTGAGCTTTGGAAAACCTGGATCTCTGCTTATCCAGAATAGAAGCTATTCCATAAGCATTGCATGTTTACATCAGACACCTTATTTATCTAGAGGGTTTGAACTGTATATATAATAAAAGTGGTAAGTCCAGCAAACGCCTGAAAGACACATGGCTAATTATCGATATCTAATCACAACCTGCACAGAATCACATGTCCACTTACAGTGGGGAGAGACTTCACTTCATACTTCATCATGACTATTTCACATTACTAAGTCATTATGAAAGACAGAAAGACAGAAAGACAGAAAGACAGAAAGAGAGAGAGAGAGAGAGAGAGAGAGAGAGAGAGAGAGAAAGAAAGAAAGAAAGAAAGAAAGTAAGAAAGAAAGAAAGAAAGAAAGAAAAAGAAAAAAAGAAAGAAAGAGAAAGAGGCATTAGAAGTCTTCAACAAATTTCTATTTTTGGTGTATAATTCTCTAAGTTTTGTTCCATCTTTATTTGATGGTTTATATTGATGATGATGATTTATATTTTTGGATATTTCCAGCTTACATCTGGAACACTCATTGTTTTTTTTCCTTTCCTATACCACTTTAGATGGCCTACAATTGCCAATGAAATCATTATACAAATCAAAAAAGAAATTTCAGCATGTCTTTTGATATTGAACAAATTAATTTTAAAAACATACATTAATGTGCTATTTTAATGAATAGCGTTACTTCAGTTTGTGTTCAACTCATGATCCCTATTTATTCAAAAATACAATTAGACCACAATAAGATTTTGCATTGATTTACTACCAAAGACAGACTTATGAAATATGACAGAAAACTTTGTTATGCTAACAAAGCAGCCCACGAGAAACTGTTTTCTACAGTTTACTCTTAAATTTCATATAATCTCTGATACAGTGTATTTCATTAAAACTTAATTTCTCAAAATTCATTAAATGTTCTATCAGTGGGTAACAAAACCAGCAAAGTCAAATGAAACTTTTTAATTATGAGCTTTCCACTATGTTGTCTATGTCAAATTCCAGAGGTTTAGGAATTACAAACAGCAGTAGATGAGTTGACATAGCATTTTGACATGAGAGATGTAATTTTTGTTTGCCCTTGAGTTTGCTAGGGGTTGATCAATGCAACAAATTAAGGACTCTCAAAAAGAAGGATCTTGTCTTCACTAATTAAATATAATGCTGTAGTGTTGTCAGTAGCTTGTTTCACAATTCCTTAGTCAAGCCAGATTTCAGACAGACCTTTTCAAACACAAAGCTTTTAAAAAGGAATTACCATGCTCCCATATGCCCAGCATTATAAGGAAAATGAATTTGCTTTCAATTCACTTTTGAACACTGACTTTTCTTGGTCAGAGAAATAAATCTGGAAATAAGCACACACAACACACAGACACAGAACTATTCTAAGAGCAAATAGTGGCAAAAAGATGCGGTCAGAAAAAATCAGCCATACTGGCCATTTGTTTTAAAACATTTCTGAGAAGGAATAAAGCTGGAGGTGGTGTGGGGGGGTGTGGGTCGGGAACAATAAACATGGAAAAAAATAAAAATAATAATAATAAAGGAATGAAATCCAACCTTTATAATTTGTTTCTGGTCAGTTCAACATTATGAGCAATCTCACTATCTGAAAACATATGTACAAATGTTTATGTAAAAGGTGGGACAAGAAAATGTAGTGAGGGACTTAAAAGCAGGACCACAGAAGACCCAGTACAGATTCATGGCCTAATCAGAAGGTACAGGTTACTTTGACAGCAGCCTATTCTCTCTGTTTCCTGCTCGAGCAGCTGAAGTCTTTAAAATATAAATATTCATATGTTTAGACAGACCAAGTCTATCTTGAAACATAATAATCAGTAATAATCAGGACACTTAACCAGTGTTTGGGAAGTCTGATTAATGATTTGAACATCAACTATTCTGGAACAAAAACCCTCCTGACATTAAATTCTGTCCTAAGAAAAACCTTCCTGCCTGAAGGTTTGGCATAGTCACAACAACAACAGGGAAGGAAAAAAAAATTACAAAAACATAAGTAATGAAAATTTACATTCAGTTCATTGCTGAGGTTACTTGGGCCATCTGACATGACTTCAGACTACTGAAACAGATACAACCCTAAGCAATTAGGCTGGTTCTTCCTACACAGCATCATAGGTCAAGTCACTAAGGCTATGAAAACAAGTAGTGAGTGACATTTTATTATCTCTAGAGTTCCTTGATACAAGCCAAATATATAGCTTGACTATTTTATAAGCATAGCCATTGGGAATATGTTAAATCTAGAAAAACTTAACAGGAGAAGCTAACTAGGAGAAGCTTAACATAAACCAGCAATGTATACTTGCAGCCCAGAAAGCCAACCATACCCATCAAAAGAAGTGTGGCTGTCAGGTCAAAGGAAGTGATCCTTCCCTCTACTCTGCTCTTGTAAGACCCCACCTAGAGTACTCCATTCAGCTCTGGAGCCCACAGCACAGGAAGGACAATGATGTATTAGAATGAGTCCAGAGGAGGGCCATGAGGACTATCAAAGGGCAGGAACACCTTTTCTATGAAGACAGGTTGAGGGAACTGGGGTTGTACAGCCTGGAGAAGAAAGAGGAGGCTCTGGCCTTCCAGTACCTGAAGAGGGCCTACCAGATAGCTGGAGAGGGAATCTATCAGGGTATATAGTGATAGAACAAGGAATAATGGCATTAAACTTAAAAAAAAAAAAAAAAAAGTACATTTAAATTAGATATAAGGAAGAAATTTGTTACACAGTGGGTGGTGAGGCATGGGAACAAGTTGCCCAGAGAAGTTGTGGATGCCCCATCCCTGGAAGTGTTTGGGGCCAGGTTATATGGGTATTTGACTGGGAGGCGTCCCTGTCCATGGCAGAGGGGTTGGAACTCAATGATCTTTAAGGTCCTTTCCAACCTAAACCTTTCTATGATTCTATGATTTTCAAAGAGTACATAGCACATATTTTTGGAAGGCAGATTATGACCACAAGAATCACTAAGCTGGGAGAGATGGATAATAAAAAGATCTTTCAAAGTATTCCAACATTATTTGTAATGCATTCATGTAGGAGCAGAACATTCAAAAACACCCAAGATTTAGGAAAATAAATGCCATTAACTTTCAGTTCAACTGCTTCTCCTGAGCCTCTTAGTGATTTTAAAAATCTTCCCTGTAGATAATTAAACTCTTTATATTGTCATCCAGCAAGGCTTTACACTTCATTTTTTTTTTGTTTATTTGTTTGAGGTATCCATTGCTTACAGCCAGAAGAAATGATTGTCTGGTTGTTTCTGTTTTGCTTTTTTTTTTCAGTACGCGTACAATTATGCATCAAAGCATCATAAAAGTAAAAAATGTAGGTAAAGAAAAATCAAAAATACTCAGAAATATTCTATTGTGAAATTAAAGAACGACTAACCATGTTGCTTCTTTTTGTTTGTGTGTCCTTCACACTTTGAGACAAATATTTTGTGATAAAAGTAACAGAAGTAGAAAAGTCACAGTATAGCATGAAGTTTGCTGCTCAGTTCAGTCTCTGAAGAGAACATTGTTATTGTGAATGTGATTGAAAGACCTCTTTCAAGCCTGCCTGTTTTGCTACCATCCATGAAATGGCTTTGTTTTGCATGTATGCAGCATAAATACTTTACTCAATATGAAAGAACTTTCTAAGATTTTTTTTTACATCAAAACCACACCTAAACCCCCTAATGACATAATACATCACTTGCAATTATTTTGCAAATAAAAATAGGAGATAGAGCTCACCAGTCTGGGGTGGTACATGCAAATCTTCTGGATATAGTTCCCAGCAAAAATGTTTAGTTACTAATCTTGTATATTCAATTTCATATTAAAATCTCCAGAAGCAAGACACTTCAATAATCTTTGTCCTTGATCTTTCCTTTCATCTGCTACAGTTACCTTTAGAATTTTGTCCAGGCGCAGAAGGACATTGAGATACTGAGTCCAGAAAATTTGGGGTGATATTTAACATATATGTCTGACCCCACATCTTTCTCTCATTTTCATTCCTCTGGAGCAATGTAAAACTTTCTTTTCGCATATTGTGTCATCAGCTTTCTGACTCTCTAAGAACAAGAAGAGCCAGAATAAATTGAAATTAATAGCATCCATTGCTCTCAGAACCTTATGGGCCTCTTCTGCACCTGTAAAAGAGACTGTCCTGTGAAAATATCTTGACTTTTCTATGCACTAAATTATTCGAGAACTTTACAAGACTGCCTTAAAGATGATCTGTTATTATAAAAGAAAAATGTGAGTCTTTACAAATATACAAAACAGTAACTTTGAACAAAAAAGACAACCTATGTGGTAGAGCCATGTTAAAAGCAGGACGTGAAAGGGGAGCAGGTTCTTGGAGGGGGTTTCAGTTGTTCTGAAACACAGTTCTTTTCTGTGCAATCATTAAAAGTGTATTCACTATCACAAGATCTGTAATCAGTTTTGTTTCTCTGTTTTGAACTTTTTAGAGCTTATTTTTAACTATACCATGTAAAAGAATTAAAAGCATAACATTAGAAAACATTCCAAAAATATTTTTGATGTTCTCCTTCACTTTTTGCTCTAATAAATAGCCTCAGATGATAATGATATTTGTTTGACAATAGTAAGCTTGCACATCTGGGCTTCCATTCACTGTAAAATTTTGAATTATAATTTTACTTAAGGATGACAGGATTGGATAATTCTATAATTCTTCAAATGGAAACATTATTTGCACAGTCTTGCATAACATGCTTTTGATGAGTTACAATTATTATATTGGTTCCAAAACCCATTACCTAGCAGCTTCTGGATCACATCCAACTAGATTATAACTGATATGCACACTTAAGTGGTTTTTTTTTGTTTGTTTGTTTGTTTGTTTTTTAATCTCCTGTTAATATTCACTTGCTTCCATGGGGATAAACAAACTTGCAGAAAAGCTGTGAACAACACAGCCATGAGATACTCAAAATATTCTAAATTAAAAGTTTGCAGCTGTGAAAGCAGTAGTAGGTACAACTCTTTCTTTTAGATATAATAAATGTGATGTTAATTTTAGAGCTTGCAGTGTCTTTGATACTGTCTCCCCATGGACATATTTGAATTGCATAGCAGTTCTCAGTGATTAATTGTCTTTTTTGGAAGCACTGCATCACCTGAAGACAATGACACATGCTTAATACAAACAGAGTGCAAAATAATGACTTCAAAGGCAATGTTCTGAATATGGTAATACTGCAATGATGAATCACAAGATGGTGTAGGCGTTCAATGGCAGCCCACATGTTTTTGAACCAGCTCCTGAAATTTTAGTGAAGATCTAAAAAAAAAAAAAAAAAAAAAAAACAACTCCACCTTTATAATAGTCAGTCTTCTATAGTAGTGTAGTAGTCTGAGCTTTCCATTTAGTAGGTGTGGTAAGGTGATTTAAGTTACCTAGTGCTTGTAATAAGACTTGTAAGAAGTATTCTCTATTGCTCAACAGAAGAGAAAAATGGAAATATTTTTCAACCTTAGTCACTCCTCTGTAAATCATCATCATCACCCAATCCAATGTTACACAGAGGAATAGGTGTGATAAAGACTTTTATCTGATAGGAAGACATGGGTATTTTCTTTACATTTCTTGGTCAAGGCAAATTTTTCTCTACAGAGCAGTTTGCAAGCTGGAACCAAAATAATGATGGACTAAATTTAAATTTGTGTTTTGAATTAATATAGTTACATTAAATATGTTTTTTATTGATGCCAGTTCCACAAATAAATTTACTTCTCTTTCTCCTCTATGTAATGTCAATATATACAACACATATTGAAAAACAAGGTCTGGAATCATTACTTGCACTTTTTTCAAAAACTGCAATACAGTTTTCTAGATTGGTGAAATCTCTGAAGTTGGAACAAGGCTTGGTACATCTACGCTATGTGCCAAATCTCTTCCATGTAGTCCTGAGTGTTATTTATTGTTCACAAATTTCCTGACGTAAATTCAAAAACAGGTAGTAAACCATAATAATGTTAGGTTCCATGACAATTTTCATAATGGCTATAGTTACCTCTGACACTTTTTTGTCATAGTACCTAGGAGGAATTTAAGAATGAAAATGACTTAAGCTGCAGTCAGTTCCACTAATGGATGCACTTCTGCAGTTACATAGTCCAGTTTTAGTTTCACAGCATCATAGAATCATTATGGTTGGAAGAGCCCTTCGAAATCATCTGGTCCAACCATACTGGTCACCCTACTCCCAATGTCACCCACTAAATCATGTCCCTAAACACCATGTCCAACATTTCCTTGAACAGCCCCTGGGACGGTGACGCCACCACCTCCCTGGGCAACCTGTTCCAAAGCCTGACTACCCTTTCTGAGAGGCAATGTCTCCTAATTTCTAACCTAAACCATAAAATAATAGAGGAGAGCGTGAACACAATCCCCCACTACCACAAATTATGTAGTCACGTTTCCTGTATTTGGGGAAATCACAGGGGTGTTTTTCACAAAGAATCATGTCAAGTTCCAACATATTATTGTACAACATAATAAATTGGAAATATTGCATTACCAAAGAAAAAGAATTCAGACAGAGATGTCTGCATTTAAGAGCTTGCTAACACATTTGTTTAAATATTTACTTGTTAGATATGTTGTTGGTGAAATAAAAGATAATGTCATTTGCATCTAGGACTCTTATCTACAGATGTATATATCTTCTGTGTAGGTTAATTTGTACATATAAATGTTTTTTTGTTTGGTTGGATTTTTTTGTTTGTTTGTTTGTTTTGTTTTTTTCCAACTAGCAATTGAATATGTCAAAATTTCCTTGTAGGTTCTGCAAAGTGTTCAAGATTTTCTAGGGAAACCATTTACTGTGATACAACAGGTACAATTTTATAGCCACTCTTTGCCTCTAGCCTGTGTTTACTTTGCACGTGGTGTGGGGATGGAGATCAAAGCAACGAAAAGTTAAAACTGTAAAAACATGCTGCAAAGTAAATTAGCAACTTCCACTATAATCTCCATGCATATCAATGGAAAGCATAAAACAACCAAGGTATTTGATTTTCTGAATAGAAATAAGCCAGGAAGATTCTCCATTATCCATTTGTGCAAATGCAGGAAACAATTCTTCAAAACTTATCTGGGTAATATGAAATGATCTGACAACTAGAGTATAGAAAACAGCAAGTTAATTCCTGGTCTGCTCTATTTATTTAGCAAGCATTCCTTCTCATGGAGATATTTTAAAATATTTTGTAAAATAGAAGTTCAGTAATATGACAGACAGCTAGTATCACAAAATTTGAAAGGTCATCTGGGAACATGGTTAGTTTTGTATACTTGAAGTATACTAAAGATATACTTGAGTTTTCTAGATTTGTGACATTTAAAGTTACATGTTAAAACAGGTAGTTTGTAGGTTAAAAAATCAGTTAGTCGCCATCATTAAATATAAAATGGTATAAATTCTTACTACTGGCAAGATAGCACATATTTGGTTAGCTAAACTTTACAGAACCACTGAGTATTTACACATGTTCCACTTCTCAGAAGAAATTTTAACTTTTTTTATATCCTTATAAGACCCACTTTTACTTTAGCAGAATAGACATGCATATGTTCCAACATTTCTAAATATCCCTTTCCTATTCTAGTAAAATTTCATTTCACCTGCATAATATGAGGACAGTGTAGTTTTTTCAGACTTACAATAACAAAGGTGGATCAGAGTTCAGCTAATTCAACGTCACTTGCACTCAAACGCATACTAAACAGAGAACTGACACTTCAAAGTAACATCAATTTGCTAAAAGGATGGTAAGCAGATCTTCTGTGATTGACAGCATGAAAGGTTTTGAAAGTCAGATTCTATATGAATAATAATATAATTTCAGTTTCTTTCTCCAAGATAAATACTCATAGCCTTTTAGGATTAATTTACAGACCACCTACTCTCCTACATTATATGCCGCTTTTGTTTTTGTTGTTTGGTTACCTGGATAGGACAACTGAAAATTATAATTAATAATAACAGTGCATACTGACTATTTCAATGATGTTAGAATTACTTTGTTCCTCCTCCAATTGTTTTTCATTATTTATACGAAAATAGATTACAATAACTACAGCTAATACAAATTGGCATGGTTTTAAGGAGGTAAGTGGATTTGTCCAGGCTTAAGACAATAGCCTCTGGAACACTTCATAATGCCAGTGATTTAATTTCCAGAAAAGCACATGTGCATTAATCAGTGCCTACTCCTGAACTCTTCCATATCCTTGATGATTTAAGAAAGCAGAAAGTGAGAAGTCACATTATTTTATTGTGTAGTAATAAAAATAAAAAAAAAAACATTATTTTCATCCAAGGAAGAACATTTACTGCAGAGAACATAAGGTCAGGTGGAATAGTCCAAATATCCTATGAAAAATTAAAACCAAATTATCTCTGTTTCTGAAGTGAAGATAGCAAAAACTGCAGTTCTTTTTGCTATTTATTTTCTATATGTATTTCCTGGAGGTGACAACTCAGAAGACAGCTTTACTCCTAACAACTATAAATGACATATTTAGAGTGTAAAGTTGTCAACATAAATGATTTCATGTTTTGTAAACATAAGTCACATTAATTTATAGTCATATTCTCAGCAACAGAAGCACACAGTCAAACACAGATTTATGGTACAAGACTTCATCTTCAAGTTTGTAGTGTGCACTGTCAATGAGACTGCTCATATTAATCACCTTAACAGTCAAAAAAAAAAAAAAAAAAAGTACTGCAAAATAGTTGTCTCTGAAGCATTCCAAATAAATATTAAAAATTATATGAGAGAATAACCAGAAAGTAACCATCAGATTGCCTAGAGTATGCCTAAGTGTAGGGTATTAGTGTTCATGTAACCATGTGAAATAGCAAGATTCAGCTCTTAAAAAAAAAAAAAAAAAAAAAAAAAAAGTACATTTTTTAACATGCTCACTTTTAGTTGGAAGAATTTTAATAAACAATGGTTTAAGTGAGCTACAACTACCATTGCCAAGATCTTTGCTGTTTTGCTGTTTTCAAATATCTTACCTCATGTGAAGACACTAGTTTTGCCTTCACATAGATATCCTTAAAAAGGATCATCATGATGGAATTATTTTTTTGAACCCAACAATGGGACCAACACTACTCTCTGAAGCCTCTGATAGTTCATCCTCTCAATTTAGTGAAAAAAAGGTGAAAGCATGTCAGTGTGTGAACAAAGGCTGCTCAGCTTCTGAACTACAGGGCAAAAGAGCGTAATACTGATTTCTCCTATCCAGGTTACTCAAGAAAGTGTGTGGTTCCATATGGGAATAGTCACTGTTCACGTTCACTGGGAGTTAAGGTGGAAGCAAAATATAGTATCTCACCACCGAAACTGAGTATGTTTTGTCTTTGTTGCACACATTTGTACCTAATCCATGTCTATATGAAATTTAAACCTTTTTGATTGGAAATATTACACGTTTCTATTTCCAGATGTGAATGGTTTTATATTAGAAGCCTCAAATATTTGTTTAAAATCCATTGTTTTGGAATACACTTCAGCCAGCAACCTGTTGTTTGTAATTTGCACGAAAGAAATAAAATAAAATAAAATAAAACAAAATAAATAAAATTAAAATAAAATAAAATAAAATAAAATAAAATAAAATAAAACAAAATAAAATAAAATAAAATAAAATAAAATAAAATAAAATAAAATAAAACAAAACAAAACAAAACAAAACAAAACAAAACAAAATAAAATAAAATAAAATAAAATAAAATAAAATAAAATAAAATAAAATAAAATAAAAGCCTGCAAATAAATCAGGTTTATTTGAAAATTCCAAATAGCTTGGAGAAATATTTATTCAAAATTTATGCTAATACTTATAACAAGCTGTCCTGGTTCCAGTTAGGACAGAGTTAATTTTTCCTCATATTAGCTGGTAGGGTGCTATGTTTTGGATTAGGATGAGAAGAGCGCTGATAACATGCTGATGTTTTAATTGTTGCAGAGCAGTGTTTACACCAGGCCAAGGACTTTTCGGCTTCTCTCTCTGTCCTGCCAGCGAGCAGGCTAGGGGTGCAGCAGGAGCTGGGAGGGGACAGACCCAGGACAGCTGACCCAAACTGGCCAAAGGGGTATTCCATACCATCTGACGTCATGCTAAACAATATATAGAGGTGGCTGGCCGGGGTGGAGGGCCAGCTGCTCAGGGATAGGCTGGGCATCGGTCAGCGGGTGGTGAGCAATTGCATTGTGCATCACTTGTTTCTTACACATTATTATTATTAATACTATTATCATTATCACTATTATTATTATTGTTACTATTATATTCCTGTCTTAATAAACTGTCTTTATCTCAACTCACCGGCTTCACTTTCCCGTTTCTCTCCCCCATCCCAGAGAGGGAGGGGGGAGGGTGAGCGAACGGCTGTGTGGTGTTTAGCTGCCAGCCGGGTTAAACCACAACACAGGCCTCCACTTCAAACTATCCTCCACTTCACAGATGAATTTATAAATATTACGATATTTATATATCATAAATATATAGAGAGGGCAGGGGAGGGCAGGGGAGGGCAGGGGAGAGAGAAGCAAAGCGAAGCGAAGCAAAGCGAAGCGAAGCGAAGAGAACAGAACAGAACAGAACAGAACAGAACAGAACAGAGAGTTCAGTTGGAAGAGACCTTCAAAGATCATCTAGTCCAACCTCTTCAGGGCTAACCACAAGTTAAAGCATATTATTGAGGGCATTATCCAAATGCCTCTTGAACAAACACAGGAATGGGGCGTCAAGCATCTAGGAAGCCTTTTCCAGTGTTTGACCACCCACACAGGAAACAAATTTTTACTAGTATCCAGTCTGAACCTCCCATGACACAGCTTTGTGCTGTTCCCATACTGTTCCGTCTTCTGACCAAATGGGTATTGACGATTTGGATGAGGGAATTGAGTGCATCCTCAAATTTGCGGACGTCATCCAGTTGGGGGGAAGTGTCCATCTGCTGGAGAGTAGGAAGGCCCTGCTGAGCGACCTTGACAGGTTGGATCGATGGGCAGAGGCCAATGGGATGAGGTTCAATATGGCTAAGTGCCGGGTCCTGCACTTTGGTCACAACAACCCCATGCAATGCTACAGTCTTGAGAGAGAGTGGCTGGAAAGCTGTGCAGGGGAAAAGGATCTGGGGATGCTGACTGATGCTCGCCTGAACACGAGCCAGCAGTGTGCCCAGGTGACTGAGAAGGCCAATGGCATGCCAGCTTGTATCAGGAATAGTGCAGCCAGCAGGACCAGGGAGATGATCGTCCCCCTGTACTCAGCTCTGGTGAGGCCACACCTCAAGTACTGTGTTCAGTTTTGGGCCCCTCACTACAAGAAAGACATCAAGGCCCTGGAGCATGTCCAGAGAAGGTCTACGAAGATGGTGAAGGGCCTGGAACACAAGTTCTATGAGGATCGGCTGAGAGATCTGGGGTTGTTTATTCTGGAGAAGAGGGTGTTCAGAGGAAACCCTTTTGCTCCCTACAACTACCTGAAAGGAAGTGGTGGGGAGCTGTGGGTCAGCCTCTTGTCACACATAACCAATAATAGGACTAGAGGGAATGGCCTCAAGTTGCACCAGGGGAGGTTTAGGTTGGAAATTAGGAGATGTTTCTTCTCAGAAAGAGTAGTCAGGCATTGGAATGGGTTGCCCAGGAGAAGAAGAGGCTGACTGCTCTCTACATCTTCCTGAGGAGGGAAATGGAGGGGGAGGTGCCAGTCTCTTTTCACTTGTACCAGATGACAGGACTCACGGAAACAGCACAAAGACATTTCAACTCTTTTGACCAGCTGGCTATGCACTCCAGAATATTATTTACTCTCTTGGCTGCCAGGGTGCACTGCTGGCTCATATTGAGACAGTAATAATAATAATGTTCAGCAGCTTAAATATTATCCTTCCAAAAATTTGTGGAATCAAATCTCCTTGTGGGTCATTCAATAGATTTATCTCTGTTGATGTTCCCAATTGTCTCCAAACATAAGTTAAACTACAAATAGCACATGCAGATTCAGAAACCTGTCCTCAAGATTGATATTGCTTTTGCACCCCACTTCCCTGACACAGTAGCTGTGACTTTCTGGTGTTGCATAATGTGATTAACTCTTCAACACTGGAGACCAGTTAAAGGAAAGAGAGGAGTGAGTTACCTATGAGAAAAGTTACCACCATTGTTTCTATTTTGTGGCAACTATCTCAGATCCAGAAAAGGTTTGGAATATGTTAAAATTATTTTAAAGGAGCATATAGAGAGTTGTGTATTAACAAAATGTAACCAGGGTTCTCAAATGCTCTAAACTGTGAAGTATTTCCTCTGTTAACTGAATGCCTCTAAGAGCCACTGGAGATTGTGTCTACACGTAAACTGTTAAATGAATTGTTTTCATTTTTGTGGAATAACTTTGCATAGGGGTTCATGTCAACTTTAGTTGCAGTGCATTGACTTGTCTCATGGAAAGACAGTTTCACGTCCTCAAGTACAAGTCTGCTAGTGCCCTAATGATTATTTACGCACATACTGCAAGGGGACACCCTTCTGATACTAATATGGCTTCTTAGGTCTGGAAGTCCTCTTAAAAATAACGTGTCTTCTCATCTAGAGCTAGAAATCATCCTCTTTTCCTATGCTTACAGGCTGCTGGCTAGACATGAAAGAAATTTCTATTAAATAATTGGATTTTCTTGATCTCTGCACAAAGAAAGCAGCATAAGGGTTGAAACTCAGCTTGGCAACGTGTAACCTGAAGAAATGCATATGCTAGAATTTGGTGGCATGCATTAACAAAATACTTAGTTGTTAACTTAAGTGCATACTTAACAACTTTGTTAATCATTTTCAACCACAAATGCTTACTGTTCCGATACCTTTATCCATTCTTAAGGTGTAAAGTATAAAGGGTCTGATTCTGTTACAGATGAGTCCTTTGTTATGTTCGCCGAGGCAATTGGCTCTGGGGCAGACACGTTCTGGAGCAGAGCAGAGATCATGTTGTGCAGGGGGGTTCCTGAATCAAAGCCACTTGAGGCTGCCAAGGGAGCTGCCAGGACCCGGCAGCCCTCATGAGCGTGGCTGGGGAGGCTTGGGCAGAGCCGGGAGTGCCCCCCCTCCCCCTCCCCCCCCCCCCCAGCTCTACCCAGACTGACCTCCCAAGGACTGAAAGAGCTGCCCACACCCTCAGTTGCAGGGAACTCCAGAATTTGGAGGTTCCCCTAAGGGCCTCAAGGCAGAGCTGGATGACACGGGCGCAAGTGTGCCCATCTGGATGAACTCTCTGAGCAAGTCGCCACATTGCAAGAGGAGCTCAGCAGGCTGCGATGCATCTAGGAATGCTACCAAGAAATCGACACGTGGCATCATGCGCTGGTGTGGGCTGAGCAATAGCCTTGCCTTAAGTCCTCACAAGGAGGTAGTAAGGTGGATTCCAACCTGAAGCCAGCAGAATTGGCAGACTCACAAGACGAGGGAGGCTGGACACTCGTCTGTGCTCAGAGCAGAGTGAGGAATCTCCCCCTTACCCCTGAGGTGCCCCTACACAACAGATATGATGTTCTGGGGCACAAAAAAGGAGAGGGTGTCAACAACAACAGTGATAATAGTCAAGACCCAGGAAAGGGCAACTGCAAAAAGGTGGACCAGCAAACCTCTTGTATAAGAACCAGTGCCACAGAAAGAAAAGGACAGAGGGTGTTGGTGATTGGAGATTGCTCTCTGAGAGACACTGAGGCACCCATTTGCCGCCCAGACGGTATCTCGAGAGAGGTTTGCTGCCTGCCTGAGGCCTGTATTCGTGACATCACAAAGAGGATACTGAGCTTGGTTAAGCCAGAGGATTATCACCCATTCCTGCTCTTTCAAGTAGGGACAACTGAGGCTGCGACAAGGAGACTATGAAACATCAGAAGGGACTTTATGTCCTTTAGAAAGATGCTGAAGGGATCAGGAGCACAAGTAGTGTTCTCCTCAATTCTCCCTGTTGCAGACTGGGACCCAAGGAGGAGGTGGCATACAGATCAGGTGAGTGAGTGTCTCTGTAGCTGGTGCCATGTTCAGGGTTTCGGATTCTCCAATCTCAGGCATGCTTTTGAGAGACCGGGCACGCTGCCACGGGATGGGACACACCTGACAAAGTGGAGCAAGAGCATTTTGGGCTGCAAGCTGACCAGACTCATTAGCAGGGCTTTAAACTAGATTCAGCATGGGAAGGGGTTGTACCTGTAAGTGACACAAAAGAGCCACTGAATGCCAATTCTTTAGAAAACAGCAGAGAAACACCTATGAATTGTCCCATAGGAATTAGGAAGGACTCATCTAAAAAGGGGATGCAGCCCATTGCCTGGCTGAACTTCCTCTACACTAAAGCACACAGCATGGGAAACAAGCAGAAGTTGGAAGCCATAGTGCAATTAGAAAACTATCATCTCTACACTATCTTGGAAATGTGGTGGAATGAATCACACAGCTGGAACATTGGAATGGAGGGCTACAAGCTTTACAGGAGAGAGAGGCAGGGAAGGAACGGTGGGGGCATTGCCCTCTATGTTAAGAAATGGATAGATTGTGAAGAGTTGCCTCTAAGAAACAGCCAAGAGCAGGTTGAGAGCCTGTGGGTGAAAATCAAGGACCGGACCAACAAAGGAGCCTGTTGATAAGGTCTTGCTGCTTGAACTACAAGAAGCAACGTGGTCACAGGCTCTCCTCCACGGGGTGGGGGGTGGGGGTGGGGTGGGGGGGCGGATTTCAACCACCTGGATGTCTGCTGGGAAAGCTATGCGGCAGGCAGTAAGGACTCCAGGAGACTCCTGGAGTGTACTGAGGACAAATTCCTCATCCAGGTATTAGACAAACCAACTAGAGGAGAAGCGTTTCTGGACCTGGTGCTCAACAATGTGAAAGAGCTCACTAAAGAGGTTAAGATGCCGAGGCGACCGGCTCCGGGGCAGACGCGTGCTGCAGCGGAGCGCGGGATCGGGACAGGCAGGGCTATTTTCCGGGCATCGAGCCTACGTGAGGGAGCCGCCAGGCACCGGCAGCCCTCATGAGGGAGGCTGACGAGGCGTAGGCGGAGCCAGCAGCGTCAGCGACAGCTCCTCCCCCCTGGCCGTTCAAAGGCAGCCCTTAGGGAGCGCGAGCGACCAGGAGCGCGGCGACCAGGGCCAGCAAACAGGGAGTGACGCGGCAGTTAGCGAGGCAGTTAGCGCAGGCAGGGCGGGCAGGCAGGGTGGAGCGCTCACACCTGCCCATAGGGACAACTCCTCCAACGGCACTCTCCCGTCAGCTGGGCTGCAATGGTCTCCACCAGGCACGGTGCTTTCTCTAGGAAGTCAGTACACACCCAGACCGACTGCCCGTCCAAACATGCGGCAGTTCAGGTCTCCGGATGCGGGGAGTGTCTGAGCCTCTTGCTGCCATCGGCGGGAGGCAGAGAGACTGCTTGCGTGAGGTGCGAGCAGGTGGACGACCTGGTCCGCATGGTGGCGGAACTCAAGGAGGAGGTGCAGAGGTTGAGGGATATCAGGGAGTGCGAGCGGGAGATAGACTGGTGGAGCAACTCCCTGCAGGACCGGAGGGAGAGGGACCAGGGTGAGACGCTCCAAAGGGGGGTGGACCCCCTGCCCTGTCGCCATCGGGCAGAGGGAGGGGACCTGTGAGTTGAGGAGGAATGGAGACAGGTCCCTGCTCGACCTCGCAGGAGATGCCCTCCCCTTCCGGCGCCACCTTCCCAGGTGCCCTTGAACAATAGGTTTGAGGCCCTGGAGCTTGAGAGACCGGTGGGTGAGGATGAGGTAGGAAGCCTACCCAGGAGGATGCCTGAGGTGAGGAAGTTGACTCCACGCCTCAGGACTGCCTCCACCAAGAAAGAAAGAAGGGTGATTGTTGTGGGCGACTCCCTCCTCAGGGGAACGGAGGGCCCTATTTGTCAGCCTGACCCCACACATAGGGAAGTCTGCTGCTTCCCTGGGGCCAGGGTCAGAGACATTACCAGGAAGCTTCCAAACCTGGTTCACCCCTCTGACTATTACCCGCTTTTGATAGTCCAGGCTGGCAGTGACGATGTTGAAAAGAGAAGCCTCAAGGCTATCAAACAGGACTATAGGGGGCTGGGACGATTGGTGGAGGGAGCGGGAGTGCAGGTGGTGTTTTCGTCTATCCCTACGGGGGAAGGGAGAGGCACGGAGAGGACACGGAAAGCTCGTGTGGTTAATAGGTGGCTCAGAGGCTGGTGCCAGCACAGAAATTTTGGTTTTTTTCACCATGGGGAGCTTTACTCGGCACCCGGCCTGATGGCCCCAGACGGGTCCCTATCTCCAAGGGGAAAACGGATCCTAGGCCAGGAGCTGGCGGGGCTCATAGAGAGCGCTTTAAACTAGGTAAGAAGGGGGACGGGGCTCAAACAAGGCTTGTTGGAGCTGTGCCGGGGGAAACAATGGCTAGGCCGGGGAAGAAGGCGATGGCCCAGCTGAAGTGCATCTACACTAATGCACGCAGCATGGGTAACAAACAGGAGGAGCTGGAAGCCATCGTGCAGCAGGCAGGCTACGACTTGGTTGCCATCACGGAGACGTGGTGGGACTGCTCCCACGACTGGAGTGCTGCAATGCCTGGCTATCGGCTCTTCAGGAGGGACAGGCAGCACAAAGGGGGTGGTGGCGTGGCTCTCTACATTAGAGAATCTTTCGATGTTGTGGAACTCCAGGCTGGGAATGATAAGGTTGAATCCCTGTGGGTTAGGATCCGCGGGAAGGCCAGCAAGGCTAGCATCCTGGTCGGGGTCTGTTATAGACCGCCAAACCAGGATGAGGAGACGGATGAGGAGTTTTATAGGCAACTGACAGAAGTTGCAAAATCGTCGGCGCTTGTCCTCGTGGGGGACTTCAACTTCCCGGACATATCCTGGAAACACAACACGGCACAGAGAAAGCAGTCTAGGAGGTTTCTGGAGAGCGTGGGAGATAGCTTCCTGACGCAGCTGGTCAGTGAACCTACCAGGGGTGGTGCCCCGCTAGACCTTCTCTTCACAAACAGAGAAGGACTGGTGGGAGATGTGGTGGTTGGAAGCTGTCTTGGGCAGAGTGACCACGAAATGGTAGAGTTCTCTATTCTTGGCGAGGCCAGGAAGGGGACCAGTAAAACTGCTGTCTTGGACTTCCGGAGCGCTGACTTTGAGCTGCTCAGGACGCTGGTTGGCCGAGTCCCTTGGGAGGCGGTTCTGAAGGGCAGAGGAGTCCAGGAAGGCTGGGCGCTCCTCAAGAAGGAAATCGTGATGGCACAGGAGCGGTCCGTCCCCACGTGCCCAAAGACGAGCCGGCGTGGAAGAAGACCGGCCTGGCTCAACAGAGAGTTGCGGCTTGTGCTTAGCAGAAAAAAGAGGGTTTATAATCTTTGGAAAAAAGGGCAGGCCACTGAGGAGGACTACAAGGATGTAGCGAGGCTGTGCAGGGACAAAATAGTTACTAAGGATGAGGAAAAAGCTGAGGTGCTTAATGCCGCCTTTGCCTCAGTCTTTAGCGGCAATACCGGTTGTTCTCTGGATACCCAGTGCCTTGAGCTGGTGGAAGGGGATGGGGAGCAGGATGTGGCCTTCGCTATCCATGAGGAAATGGTTGGCGACCTGCTACGGAGCTTGGATGTGCGCAAGTCGATGGGGCCGGATGGGATGCACCCGAAGGTACTGAGCGAACTGGCGGAGGAGCTGGCCGAGCCGCTTTCCATCATTTATCGGCAGTCCTGGCTATCGGGGGAGGTCCCAGTTGACTGGCGGCTAGCCAATGTGACGCCCATCTATAAGAAGGGCCGCAGGGCAGACCCGGGGAACTATAGGCCTGTCAGTTTGACCTCAGTGCCAGGAAAGCTCATGGAGCAGATTATCTTGAGGGTCATCACGCGGCACTTGCAGGGCAAGCAGGCGATCAGGCCCAGTCAGCATGGGTTTATGAAAGGCAGATCCTGCTTGACGAACCTGATCTCCTTCTATGACCAAGTGACGCGCTTGGTGGATGAGGGAAAGGCTGTGGATGTGGTTTACCTTGACCTCAGTAAGGCTTTTGACACAGTTCCCCACAACATTCTCCTCGAGAAACTGGCTGCTCGGGGCTTGGACTGGCGTACGCTTCGCTGGGTTAGAAACTGGCTGGATAGCCGGGCCCAGAGAGTTGTGGTGAATGGAGTCAAATCTGGTTGGAGGCTGGTCACTAGTGGAGTCCCCCAGGGCTCGGTACTGGGGCCGGTCCTCTTTAATATCTTTATCGATGATCTGGATGAGGGCGTCCAGTGCACCCTCAGTAAGTTTGCAGATGACACCAAGTTAGGTGCGTGTGTCGATCTGCTCGAGGGCAGGAAGGCTCTGCAGGAGGATCTGGATAGGCTGGACCGATGGGCTGAGGTCAACTGTATGAAGTTCAACAAGGCCAAGTGCCGGGTCCTGCACCTGGGGCGCAACAACCCCAAGCAGAGCTACAGGCTGGGAGATGAGTGGTTGGAAAGCTGCCTGGAGGAGAAGGACCTGGGAGTATTGGTTGACAGTCGGCTGAATATGAGCCAGCAGTGTGCCCAGGTGGCCAAGAAGGCCAACAGCATCCTGGCCTGTATAAGAAGCAGTGTGGCCAGCAGGTCTAGGGAAGTGATTGTGCCCCTTTACTCGGCTCTGGTGAGGCCGCACCTTGAGTACTGTGTTCAGTTTTGGGCCCCTCGCTACAGGAAGGACATGGACGTGCTCGAGCGAGTCCAGAGAAGGGTGACCAAGCTGGTGAGGGGTCTGGAGAACAAGTCTTACGAGGAGCGGCTGAGGGAGCTGGGCTTGTTCAGCCTGGAGAAGAGGAGGCTCAGGGGCGACCTTATCGCTCTCTACAGTTACCTTAAAGGAGGCTGTAAAGAGGTGGGGGTTGGTCTGTTCTCCCACGTGCCTGGTGACAGGACGAGGGGGAATGGGCGAAAGTTGCGACAGGGGAGTTTTAGGTTGGATGTTAGGAAGTACTTCTTTACCGAAAGAGTTATTAAGCATTGGAACGGGCTGCCCAGGGAAGTGGTGGAGTCACCGTCCCTGGAGGTCTTTAAAAGACGTTTAGATGTAGAGCTTAGCGATATGGTTTAGTGGAGTACTTAGTGTTAGGTCGGAGGTTGGACTCGATGATCTTGAGGTCTCTTCCAACCTAGAAATCTGTGTGATACTGTGATACTGTGAAGATTGGAGGAAGCCTGGGTTGTGGTGACCACACCCTGGTTGAGTTTGTGATCTTGAGGGATATGGGCCTGGCTAAGAGCAAAGACAGGACCTTGATTTCCAGAAGAGCGAAATTCCAGCTGCTTAGAGAATTAGTGGATGAGATCCCATGGGACATTGGACAGAGGATCTGATCAGAGCTGGCAACTCTTTAAGGATATCTTTCTTAGAGCATAAGACCTCTCTATTCCCATATGTGGTAAATCAAGCAGACAAGGTAGGAAACCAGCACGGCTGAACAAGGACATGCTGGTCAAACTTAAGCAACAGAAAGAAATGCAGCAATGGTGGAAACAGGGCCATGTGCCCTGGGAAGAGTACAGAAATGCCGTCAGGATGTGCAGGTGATTGGATCAGAAAAGCCAAGGCACTGACAGAACTAAACTTGGTGAGGGATTAAAGGAAAAACAAGAAGGGCTTCTACAGGTACCTTGGCAGAATCCATCCCACTTTAAATAAAGAGCAAGTTCAGGACCTCCTGAGGCAACTTAAAAACCACGACTCTATGGGTCCTGATGACGTGCATCCTAGGGTCCTGAGGGAATTTGCTGATGTAGTCACCAAGCCACTCTCCATCATATTTGAAAAATCATGGCAGTCAGGCAAAGTCCCCGGTGACTGGAAAAAGGAAAACATCATTCCCATTTTTAAACAGGGTAGAGAGGAAGACCAGGGGAACTACAGCCCTGTGAGCCTCACCCATGTGTCTGGGAAGATCATGGAACAGATCCTCCTGGAGGCAACGTTAAGGCACATGCAAGTCAAGAAGGTGATCCAAGACAGCCAGCAGGGCTTTGCCGAGGGCAAATCATGCCTGACCAATCTGGAGTGACTGCATCAGTCAGCAAGGGAAGACCGACCAATGTCACCTACTTGGACTTCTGTAAGGCCTTTGACACAGTCCCGTATGACATCCTGATCTCTAACTTGGAAAGATATGGATTTGAAGGGTGGACCATCTGGTGGATAAGGAATTGGCTCAATGACTGCACCCAGGGAGTAGTGGTCAAAGGTTCTATGTCTAGAGGGAGATTGGTGAGGAGTGGTGTCACAGAATCACAGAATGTTCGGAATTCGGAGGGACCCGAATCCCCCAGAAGTCCTTCAGGGGTCTGTCTTCGGACCAGTGCTTTTCACTGTCTTCATCAATGACTTGGACAATGGGATTGAGTGCCCCCTCAGCAAGTCTGCAGACAACACCAAGCTGAGTGGTGCAGTTGATACCAAAGAAGGAAAAGATGCCATTCAAAGGGATTTGGACAGGCTGGAGAAGTGGGCCCTTGTGAACCTCGTGACATTCAACAAGTCCAAGTGCAAGGTGCTGCACCTGTGCCAGGGCAATCACAGGCATGAGGACAGATTGGGAGAAGGACCCATTGAGAGCAGCCTTGCAGAGAAGGACTTGGGGATTCTGGCGGACGAAAGGCTCGACACGAGCCAGCAGTATGCACTTGCAGCCCAGAAGGCCAGCTGCATCCTGGGCTCCATCAAAAGAAGTGTGGCCAGTAGGTCGAGAGAGGTGTTTGTTCCCATCTCTTCTGCCCTCGTGAGGCCCCCCCTGGAATACTGCATCCAGTTTTGGGGCCATCAGCAGAAGAAAGATGTGGACCTGTTGGAGGGAATCCAGAGGAGGGCCCTGAGGATGATCAGAGTGCTGGAGCACCTCTCCTATGAAGAAAGGCTGAGAGCAGCCTTTCAGTACTTAAAGGGGTCTTATAAGAAGGATGGAGAAGGACTCTTTACTCGGGCAGAGAATAATAGGATGTAGTGGTTTAACCTGGCCAGCAGCTAAGCACCACTCAGCCGTTCACTCACCCTCACCCCCCTGTGGGTTGGGGGAGAGAATCAAAAAAAAAATTAAAATGAATGATTGTTGGTTGAGATAGAGACAGTTTATTAGGATAGAAAAGAAAAGAAAATAATAATAATAATGATAATAGTACTACTACTACTAATGTGTACAAAAGAAGTGATGCACAATTCAATTGCTCACCACCCACTAACCGATGCACAGCCTGTCCCTGAGCAGCCGGTACGCCCCACCCTGGGCAGCCACCCCATATTAATTGTTCAGCATCACCTCGTACGGAATGGAATATACCTTTGGCCAGTCTTATAAAATAGATGGAGAAGGACTCTGTACTTGGATAGACAATAATAGGACAAGGGGCCTTAAACTCAAAGATGGAAGAGTTAGACATTAGATGGAAATTCGTCACTGTAAGTGTAGTGAGGCAGTGGAACGGTTTGCCCAGAGAAGCTATGGATGTCGCATCAAGGTGTTCAAGCCCAGGCCGGATGGGGCCTTGGCCAACCTGATCTAGTGGTTGGCATCCCTGCGCATTATGGCAGGGGGGTTGGAAATAGATGATCTTTAAGGTCCCTTCCAACATGAGCCATTCTATGATTCTACGATTCTACGACTCTATGATTCTATGAGTCTATGAGTCTATATGATTCTATGATGCTATGATAAGGACTTCGTTTCATTGTAGCCACACTATGATCTGATTTAGCCAGATTAGTCTCTAGGCATGTTCAACTAAAGAGACTTCATTAGAAAAAGCAAACAGAATAAACACTAACATAAGTTTTGTCCTATCTCTTACCTATGTTGTTATTTTGTCAACACAAAAAAGTGGACTAGAATACATGTGTAAAATGTTAGAAATGTTAAATCATTAGATTCATTCTCCAATCTAGAATTATGACCTAAGGTTTGTGGTATTGAGGAAATATTGTTGAGTTTTCTATGTTCTCTTTGTGATGTGAGAAAAGAAATACACATGCAACTTTCTCTTAACATTACTCTTTCACCTTAAATTCAGATGTAGAACAGCATATAAAAATAAAAACAAAAAGTAAAAAATTGAAGAATACAGGCAAAAAATCACATAATCATTAGATATGTTCATTTAAGGATCAAGTTTATTTACACTGTTAATTCCCCTTGCCCTACTTTTAACAGTAGTACATATGTTTTTCTTCATTCATCTTGCAAGGTGTTGTTGGTGATGAGGTTTACGTTTTTTCTCTAATTAGACTGTATTCCCTGAGGTATTTGTTACAGATTCTACCCTTTGTTTTTCATTGTCCTTTATATGAACTCAATTTGCTTAACATAAATTTAAGTAAAGCATTACTTACTAATCTGGTTTGCCTGTCAGTAACAGTGAAGAGTCTGTCCATGACTTAGGCTGAATTTTCTCATGCCATAATTTGTTTGGAATAGGTTATCTTCCATTTAACTATTTCTATTCAGTCTTGTTGTGTTGAAAGACATCAAATATTGTTTAATTTTTTACTCTGTTCAATGTATGATAATAACCTTGTATCAAAGATTACTGCTAATTAATAAAAAGCTGTTTCCCATTGCATAGATTCCCATTCCCATAGTCAAGAGCCTTCAATTCACACATAATGTTTATGTGATGCCATATAGAGTATCATAAGTTTTGTATAGGTAGTAATGCCAAGTGTCAAAAAATCACTTGACAGGAGAAGCTGGTCACTGCAATTCTTTGACATCCTGTCTTCCACTCTACATTTTATAAATGAGTTTACAGTATTTTTAAGCGAAGACTGACTTTTGGAAAGAGACGCAAAGAGATTACAACAGGTGGGCTTTTGTTTGTTTGTTTGTTTGTTTCTTATAAGGAAGGAACTGGATCTGTAATTCAGAAGAATCAAAACCTTTCTTTGTTTAAGAAAGGATGTACTAGCTCCTAACAATTTAGTTACAAATTTTTGTTTAAATTTTACACATCTTTGTTACATTATACTCTTCTAGAGTACATTGTGTATAACTTTGATTCCTGTAGATAGCTGTAGTGCATTTACGTGGCAAGGTTTTGGTAGCAGGGGGCCATTGGGGTGGCTTCTGTGAGAAGAATCCAGAAGCTGCCCCATGTTAGATGAGGGGCCCGCCGATGACCAGAGCTGAGCAAATAAGCGATGTTGAGTGGTGTTGTTAAAGAAAGACTGACTTTTTTCAAACTTCATCACTGAGGATTTTTTTTCCAGAATTGATTCTTCAGTTATGAGTCCACATTCCTAATAAAGGTTTTAGTTCACTGGAAAATAAAAATTATTACTTCTCTTTTCTTCAAGGTATGAATATCCTAAAGTTCTTTTCTTCAATATAAAATACAAATTCCAAGACTCCTTCAGATAAATGCAAAGTCAAAATTATTCATTTACAAAACAAGAATAAAAACAATCCACACAGCTGTTTTCTAAGGAGAAAATATGCCTCCATTAATAAACAATTCTCTTTCCACTACCAGGATCTTTTGTGAGAAATGCATTTGTAAGTGCTCCCAAGGGAGAAGACTAGACTATTTCGCTTCCCTTTAGAGGAAGAAAAAAAAATACATCAAAGACTACAAGACCAACAAGGTTTCATTCAGCCATCATTTAATTCTCTGCACATGCAATTTCAGCAAAATTGCCTGGCCATAGTGTCAGTGTTTCTGAAAGCTCCACAAAGCAGCTTCACAGTGCAGAACATTTCTCTTCTGCATGAGCAGGCACTCATCTGAGACAGGAAATGATGGTCCTTAGGAGGTTTTCTCACTCTAATTTGAGCGTCAAGAGTGTGTAAGCCTCTTCTGCTCATTGTCCCAATCAGAAGAAGTGGTGAAACCCATCCAAGAATTCAATCAATCAAGATTTTATGCTCGAACCTGCCTTAAACATTATGCTTTTTCTGTCCCCTTCCAGAACTTGCCCTGTATCAGGAGGAGGGGACTGTAGGACAGGGAAGACAAAGAAACGTTTTGGATGTTATGTAAAATGTCAGGTAATATTCTACATTTAATTTTTATTTCACTTTCAGCAGTTGGATTTAGGTTTGACATTAATACAGCTTACAAACAAGTGCATTCAGAAAGCCTTCTAAAGGAACTGTGGTTAGCTCAAATTAAAAGTGAAGCAGGAGATGCTGTGCTCTGATCTTGAGGACACCTGTGAACAAAACAGAGTAGGCAATTACAGCACCATTCTTCCTCTCTTCCTCTGTGTCCACCTTAGCAGAAGTAGTAAGATGGTCACTTGCATGTGTGTTTTTGTTGTTGTCGTTGTTGTTGTTGTAGTTCTTGTTTTGTTTTTCTCAGTTTTCTCAGTTTGAAGAGTCTTATTATTCCCCATTCAATTTTCCCCTTAGTAAGATGTTTTTATTTCCAAAACACTGTGCATGTGATCTGGCAGCAGAGATTGCCCTGTCTCTACTACTTTTAATTAGCCTAGTTCAGATGCACTCAGAGCCTCTACATCCTGGAGCTGAACACAAGGATGCTGCAGAGATGTTATGCTAACCTTAAAACAAACTCACTGCTCCCTTCTTGGAGACCAGTGAACTTCAACCTACCACTTCCAGCACAAAAATCATTGGAGTCAGACTGTTATACTCCTTCCCCCTCCTTTATACATAGGGAGAATCAAAATTCTGAAGTATAGGTCAAATTTATGCTTAGTGCAAAAGCAGTGGCTTTTATAGCTTTGCTACAAGTATAAGTTTGGAGCGCTTTGACATGTACATTCAGCAATATCATAACAGTTGTTTCAAATGAGAAGTGCATTTAGTTATATATCTTTTTTTTTTTTTTTTCTTCATCACAATAGCAGTGTTTTCAACTGAGGAGAAAAGCAATGTTGTTTCCTTTGGTGGATTACAGTTGAATATATGTTTTGATCCTTATTATAGTTTTGCTATGACTCAGACATCTAATCTGTACTTGCCTATTTATCCATTTTTAAATATTGTCTAATAAAAATTACCTCTCACCTTGATTAAAAAGACCTTTCAGTAGCTAAACGTATACTGATAAATATTAATCTACATTCCAACAGGAATTCAGATCTGTTATCTAATGTTTAATATGGGTTCCGCCTTCTTCATTTTATAGTTATTTTGCTGACATTCTATAAAAATGTTTTAATAGAAGTGTAATAGCATAGCCTTCAAGCAGAAACCTAGATTTCTCTCTAGCACCTCATGGCCCCCTAGTTTTGCAAACAACTCAGGTCTCACTTGTAACTTCTTAATTGATTTCATTTGTAAACTGTAAATGTTGTTTGTGTGTTACTTTGAAAGGAAGCAGAATTTAAATGAAGTGACAGAAATAGGCTCAGCACTCTGCATACTCAGATCCTTCCTGCTTTCCAGTTTGCATTTGCTTAAGATCCAATGATTTCCTGCATACTTCTTGTGAAGTGTATATTGAGTTCAGAGGGAATTAAACACTTTCAGGTGGTCTTAGAGGAGAGATTCAGCATTATACAAGTCTTCCAAGGGAAATATTGCCACAGGCTAAGTATTTAAGGAGGAGTTGCCCACTCAGGTAGCAACGATGACATTTGGTAGAATTTACTGAAAACTGGTAAAAGCGTAATAAGATTCTTTTTCTTTTTTTTTTTTCTTTTTATATTTGCTATCTGTTTCCTCCTCATCTAGGATGCAATTCAAAATACTGAGAAATTTGGAATGTGTTTTTAGGTGTTTAAAATCGCTTACAATGTAAACGATCATTGTGAGAAAACCAAGCCTTACCTTTTCATACTTACAGAAAGACTAAAATATAACAGGTATGAAAAGCAGGGAAATTAGACAAGATAAACCATCACCAAGAGAAGAAAAAAAGTTGGGGAATTAAAGATGGCCCAGCACATTACCAAGGAAGAACAGATCTTAGTTGCTTTGAGACTCTACAGGACTTTCCAAAGGCAGCATTTGAAAAACAGACAAACAAATAAAAACACTTACCTATGACCAAATAATGCTTCCAAAAGAAATACGAAAGAACAACATCAGATCAAGACTACAACACTCTTTGACATGATCTCCTGTTTTATTAATCATCAGAAATAAGGTATATCTCATTTAATTTCTAGACATCTATAAGCTAATTTGTTTGGTCTCCCTTTCTAGACAACAGAGAGAAATATCTTTAAATTCATCCACATGATTTTAGTCATCGCCTTTAAAATGAGATGAATTGTACCCCAGAAGAGCCTGCTTATCTCCATTCATTATAAAGGGAGTCTTGAAAAAAAAGCTAGGTATCAACATGTATGTTGTAGATGCCTGAGGTTAGATGAAACAGATTCCTATATAGAGTCAGCAATAAACCTAAACACAAGCTCTTGTTTTCATTTTTTCTCTCATTACCCATATTTTATGCAGTGTGCAACACTTTATTTCTTCTCCTCACATCTGTGCCAACAAAAAAAACCAAACAAAAATATTTACTTACAAAATCCACGTCATACAGATTTACTTCTAGCGTTTTTAAAAATTATGACAGAAAAGGGATGTGATCTCACCTTTCTTATTCCTCAGCAATGTAAGCAACAGCAAAATGAGACTTGAGACTTTTGAGCAAATGAGGATTGGAAACTTCTGATAGTACTTATTTATTTACTTCTCTGTTCAGACTATGCAATCAGCTTTATAAAAGGCCTAAACTAGCATACTGTTGGCCCTAACACAGTAATTGTTCAGAATAAAGCTATCTGTTAGACATGGTTGTTACTCACCAGACTTTTCTGTACCTATGTATACAATAACTACACATAGGGAATGTAAAATAAAAATAAAAAAAATAAAAATAAAAAGAATAGTCTTCTAACTTTCATCATGCTTTAGAATATGAAATACTTTCTATTCAACTGTAGCAGTAATTATATTTGTTCAAGAAAAAAAAAAACACTTTTTAATGGTTTAATGTTTAGCATGTAAGTAGCATCAAATAAATCTCTTCTTTAATTTAGGCTTTCAATGAATAATAAAGTAGGTCTGTAGCTCATTCTGAACATGAACAATCTATGTGCCTTTCTTAATCAATTCTTACTTGTCTACATCAGTATTCAACATAATTCTCTTGTTTACAAGATGTGGTTTGACTTAAAGTGCTTTGAAAGGTGAATGAATGAAAGCAGGGTAACAAATTCACTCCAGTGTGAAACTTAAAATTTGTTCTGTGTGTTTACATTTTCTTTTTGGTTCTTCTTCAGTAAATGGGCCAAGTGCAGTGAGAAGGTGAGATGTTGGGGTAAGAAGGTGGGATGTATGGAGACAGAAGTGATCTTCAATTGGCCCTTTTTTTTGGTTTTTTTGACTGTGGAGGCAGAAAGTTGAATTGCTTACTGTATAACCATTTCATAGGTTCTTCTTTTGTTCCTCTGAATCCCCTGTCAAAATGCTATCATATCTGTTGACTTCGCAGTATGGTTTCTTCTGTGGCTGGTAAGATATATGTTTTGACAGCACTGTCTGCAGATTAGATATTCTTGGTGACTATTCTCTCCCAGACACTAAAACATATGAAATAATTTTGATTACTAGCACAACCTCCCAACAACTTCTGAAAGAGCCAGATTGAGTCCATGAATGTTTTGTATAAATATTACAGCAAAAATGATACAACTAGCTGTTTGACATTCTTAATCAAATATTAATCTTCGAAAACTTAAAAAGGTAAATATAAATGTTTAAAATTTAGCACATTAATTCATATTTAATTATCTAGAGAAAGAAGCTTGAGTCTAAAAGTAGAGTCAAGATTTTATGTCCAGTAGAACTGCAGCCCACATCATTTCCCATCACAGAAAATTTTACATCATTCTATTTTAAAAGCACACACCTAGCTTGAAAAGGCTGCTACATGTGGAGAAGACAGCAAAGCCATACAAAAAAAAATGGTGTACAGCTGAGGGAAGTAGTGACTGAAAAAATGAATTAGAAAAGCTGATATCTGATAATGAAATCTTCCCTTGGAAAAAGATTAGTGACATTTTCTGCAATAGCTATCTCCAGGCTCCATAGGGAGATATAAATAAAAATAGCAGAAGCTGATAGTAAAATGAGGGATTTCTCTAGTTGCCAGTCGCTTCAGAAAATGATGCTCCTAACCTGCATGCTGTTCTCACAGTCCTTTATAACACTAGCTGGCAAAAAAAAAAAAAAAGTATCAGGTTTTGATGAGTTCAGAATGAATAACTCAGCTATCAAAAACTGTTATTTAGATAAAGTCCACAAATAAGACAATTATTGTAAAAGTACATGAATAAGTATGGTTTCAACTTTACTATTCTGCATACATAAGCAATCACATGCAAATGATAGAGTACCTCATCTCATAATAACAGGTTTATTGATAAAAATTAGTCTACTGCAGGCCCTGACAAAGAAAAATAGTAGGTGGAGCAGTTTTAATATATTAATAATGGTAGATAACACAGAACTTGCAGTTATACGAGAGGATGGTGGTAAGGCCAGATATTAACAACTCCAAACACTTCCCATAAAGAAACCTATTTTGGTAGCTGGGTTTAACTGCAGTAGGCAGCCAGGCCACACACAGCCATTCTCATATTCCCCACTAGTGGGATGGGGAGCCAATTGGAAGGGTAAAAGTATGGGAACTCATGCATTGAATTAAAAATGGTTTCAAAGGTAAAGCAAAAGCTGTGTGAGCGCAAAGCAAGATACCGATTCATTTACTCCTTCCATTGGCAGGCACATAGAAGTTCAGTCATTTCCAGGAAGGCAGGTCTCGTCATGTGTAACAGTTTCTTGGGAACACAAATGTTATTACTCCAAATGCTCTACCCAACCCCTTTCCCCCTTTTTCTCTCCAGCTTTTATTGCTGAGAATGACGTCCTATGGTATGGAATACTTTGGAATACTTTGGACAGTTGTAGTCAGGTGTGCTGGCTCTGTCCCCTCCTAACCTGTTGTGCACCCCCAGCCTCCTCACTGGCAGGGCAGCAAAAAGAAGCAGAAAAATCTCTGACTCTGTTTAAGCACTGGTCTGCAACAATTAAAACATCACTGTTCTCAACGTTATTTTAGTCACAAATACATAACATAGCACCATATAAACTACTATGAAGAGAACTAAGTCTGTACAAGCCCAGATGGAGCCCGTGTCCCTATTGGGGGCTGGACTATGGGAAACACTAATCAAAATAGGATTCCAGGAGCTGGAACGGGACAGAACCAGGACAGCCCAGGACAGCTGACCCAAACTAGCCAAAGGTATATATATACTATCTACCTATCTATCTATCTTATCTATCTATCTATATATATACCTATATATATATAGGTAAGAGATAGGACAAAACTTATGTTAGTGTTTATTCTGTTTGCTTTTTCTAATGAAGTCTCTTTAGTTGAACATGCCTAGAGACTAATCTGGCTAAATCAGATCATAGTGTGGCTACAATGAAACGAAGTCCTTATCATAGCATCATAGAATCATATAGACTCATAGACTCATAGAATCATAGAGTCGTAGAATCGTAGAATCATAGAATGGCTCATGTTGGAAGGGACCTTAAAGATCATCTATTTCCAACCCCCCTGCCATAATGCGCAGGGATGCCAACCACTAGATCAGGTTGGCCAAGGCCCCATCCGGCCTGGGCTTGAACACCTTGATGCGACATCCATAGCTTCTCTGGGCAAACCGTTCCACTGCCTCACTACACTTACAGTGACGAATTTCCATCTAATGTCTAACTCTTCCATCTTTGAGTTTAAGGCCCCTTGTCCTATTATTGTCTATCCAAGTACAGAGTCCTTCTCCATCTATTTTATAAGACTGGCCAAAGGTATATTCCATTCCGTACGAGGTGATGCTGAACAATTAATATGGGGTGGCTGCCCAGGGTGGGGCGTACCGGCTGCTCAGGGACAGGCTGTGCATCGGTTAGTGGGTGGTGAGCAATTGAATTGTGCATCACTTCTTTTGTACACATTAGTAGTAGTAGTACTATTATCATTATTATTATTATTTTCTTTTCTTTTCTATCCTAATAAACTGTCTCTATCTCAACCAACAATCATTCATTTTAATTTTTTTTTTGATTCTCTCCCCCAACCCACAGGGGGGTGAGGGTGAGTGAACGGCTGAGTGGTGCTTAGCTGCTGGCCAGGTTAAACCACTACATCCTATTATTCTCTGCCCGAGTAAAGAGTCCTTCTCCATCCTTCTTATAAGACCCCTTTAAGTACTGAAAGGCTGCTCTCAGCCTTTCTTCATAGGAGAGGTGCTCCAGCACTCTGATCATCCTCAGGGCCCTCCTCTGGATTCCCTCCAACAGGTCCACATCTTTCTTCTGCTGATGGCCCCAAAACTGGATGCAGTATTCCAGGGGGGGCCTCACGAGGGCAGAAGAGATGGGAACAAACACCTCTCTCGACCTACTGGCCACACTTCTTTTGATGGAGCCCAGGATGCAGCTGGCCTTCTGGGCTGCAAGTGCATACTGCTGGCTCGTGTCGAGCCTTTCGTCCGCCAGAATCCCCAAGTCCTTCTCTGCAAGGCTGCTCTCAATGGGTCCTTCTCCCAATCTGTCCTCATGCCTGTGATTGCCCTGGCACAGGTGCAGCACCTTGCACTTGGACTTGTTGAATGTCACGAGGTTCACAAGGGCCCACTTCTCCAGCCTGTCCAAATCCCTTTGAATGGCATCTTTTCCTTCTTTGGTATCAACTGCACCACTCAGCTTGGTGTTGTCTGCAGACTTGCTGAGGGGGCACTCAATCCCATTGTCCAAGTCATTGATGAAGACAGTGAAAAGCACTGGTCCGAAGACAGACCCCTGAAGGACTTCTGGGGGATTCGGGTCCCTCCGAATTCCGAACATTCTGTGATTCTGTGACACCACTCCTCACCAATCTCCCTCTAGACATAGAACCTTTGACCACTACTCCCTGGGTGCAGTCATTGAGCCAATTCCTTATCCACCAGATGGTCCACCCTTCAAATCCATATCTTTCCAAGTTAGAGATCAGGATGTCATACGGGACTGTGTCAAAGGCCTTACAGAAGTCCAAGTAGGTGACATTGGTCGGTCTTCCCTTGCTGACTGATGCAGTCACTCCAGATTGGTCAGGCATGATTTGCCCTCGGCAAAGCCCTGCTGGCTGTCTTGGATCACCTTCTTGACTTGCATGTGCCTTAACGTTGCCTCCAGGAGGATCTGTTCCATGATCTTCCCAGACACATGGGTGAGGCTCACAGGGCTGTAGTTCCCCTGGTCTTCCTCTCTACCCTGTTTAAAAATGGGAATGATGTTTTCCTTTTTCCAGTCACCGGGGACTTTGCCTGACTGCCATGATTTTTCAAATATGATGGAGAGTGGCTTGGTGACTACATCAGCAAATTCCCTCAGGACCCTAGGATGCACGTCATCAGGACCCATAGAGTCGTGGTTTTTAAGTTGCCTCAGGAGGTCCTGAACTTGCTCTTTATTTAAAGTGGGATGGATTCTGCCAAGGTACCTGTAGAAGCCCTTCTTGTTTTTCCTTTAATCCCTCACCAAGTTTAGTTCTGTCAGTGCCTTGGCTTTTCTGATCCAATCACCTGCACATCCTGACGGCATTTCTGTACTCTTCCCAGGGCACATGGCCCTGTTTCCACCATTGCTGCATTTCTTTCTGTTGCTTAAGTTTGACCAGCATGTCCTTGTTCAGCCGTGCTGGTTTCCTACCTTGTCTGCTTGATTTACCACATATGGGAATAGAGAGGTCTTATGCTCTAAGAAAGATATCCTTAAAGAGTTGCCAGCTCTGATCAGATCCTCTGTCCAATGTCCCATGGGATCTCATCCACTAATTCTCTAAGCAGCTGGAATTTCGCTCTTCTGGAAATCAAGGTCCTGTCTTTGCTCTTAGCCAGGCCCATATCCCTCAAGATCACAAACTCAACCAGGGTGTGGTCACCACAACCCAGGCTTCCTCCAATCTTCACAGTATCACAGTATCACACAGATTTCTAGGTTGGAAGAGACCTCAAGATCATCGAGTCCAACCTCCGACCTAACACTAAGTACTCCACTAAACCATATCGCTAAGCTCTACATCTAAACGTCTTTTAAAGACCTCCAGGGACGGTGACTCCACCACTTCCCTGGGCAGCCCGTTCCAATGCTTAATAACTCTTTCGGTAAAGAAGTACTTCCTAACATCCAACCTAAAACTCCCCTGTCGCAACTTTCGCCCATTCCCCCTCGTCCTGTCACCAGGCACGTGGGAGAACAGACCAACCCCCACCTCTTTACAGCCTCCTTTAAGGTAACTGTAGAGAGCGATAAGGTCGCCCCTGAGCCTCCTCTTCTCCAGGCTGAACAAGCCCAGCTCCCTCAGCCGCTCCTCGTAAGACTTGTTCTCCAGACCCCTCACCAGCTTGGTCACCCTTCTCTGGACTCGCTCGAGCACGTCCATGTCCTTCCTGTAGCGAGGGGCCCAAAACTGAACACAGTACTCAAGGTGCGGCCTCACCAGAGCCGAGTAAAGGGGCACAATCACTTCCCTAGACCTGCTGGCCACACTGCTTCTTATACAGGCCAGGATGCTGTTGGCCTTCTTGGCCACCTGGGCACACTGCTGGCTCATATTCAGCCGACTGTCAACCAATACTCCCAGGTCCTTCTCCTCCAGGCAGCTTTCCAACCACTCATCTCCCAGCCTGTAGCTCTGCTTGGGGTTGTTGCGCCCCAGGTGCAGGACCCGGCACTTGGCCTTGTTGAACTTCATACAGTTGACCTCAGCCCATCGGTCCAGCCTATCCAGATCCTCCTGCAGAGCCTTCCTGCCCTCGAGCAGATCGACACACGCACCTAACTTGGTGTCATCTGCAAACTTACTGAGGGTGCACTGGACGCCCTCATCCAGATCATCGATAAAGATATTAAAGAGGACCGGCCCCAGTACCGAGCCCTGGGGGACTCCACTAGTGACCAGCCTCCAACCAGATTTGACTCCATTCACCACAACTCTCTGGGCCCGGCTATCCAGCCAGTTTCTAACCCAGCGAAGCGTACGCCAGTCCAAGCCCCGAGCAGCCAGTTTCTCGAGGAGAATGTTGTGGGGAACTGTGTCAAAAGCCTTACTGAGGTCAAGGTAAACCACATCCACAGCCTTTCCCTCATCCACCAAGCGCGTCACTTGGTCATAGAAGGAGATCAGGTTCGTCAAGCAGGATCTGCCTTTCATAAACCCATGCTGACTGGGCCTGATCGCCTGCTTGCCCTGCAAGTGCCGCGTGATGACCCTCAAGATAATCTGCTCCATGAGCTTTCCTGGCACTGAGGTCAAACTGACAGGCCTATAGTTCCCCGGGTCTGCCCTGCGGCCCTTCTTATAGATGGGCGTCACATTGGCTAGCCGCCAGTCAACTGGGACCTCCCCCGATAGCCAGGACTGCCGATAAATGATGGAAAGCGGCTCGGCCAGCTCCTCCGCCAGTTCGCTCAGTACCTTCGGGTGCATCCCATCCGGCCCCATCGACTTGCGCACATCCAAGCTCCGTAGCAGGTCGCCAACCATTTCCTCATGGATAGCGAAGGCCACATCCTGCTCCCCATCCCCTTCCACCAGCTCAAGGCACTGGGTATCCAGAGAACAACCGGTATTGCCGCTAAAGACTGAGGCAAAGGCGGCATTAAGCACCTCAGCTTTTTCCTCATCCTTAGTAACTATTTTGTCCCTGCACAGCCTCGCTACATCCTTGTAGTCCTCCTCAGTGGCCTGCCCTTTTTTCCAAAGATTATAAACCCTCTTTTTTCTGCTAAGCACAAGCCGCAACTCTCTGTTGAGCCAGGCCGGTCTTCTTCCACGCCGGCTCGTCTTTGGGCACGTGGGGACGGACCGCTCCTGTGCCATCACGATTTCCTTCTTGAGGAGCGCCCAGCCTTCCTGGACTCCTCTGCCCTTCAGAACCGCCTCCCAAGGGACTCGGCCAACCAGCGTCCTGAGCAGCTCAAAGTCAGCGCTCCGGAAGTCCAAGACAGCAGTTTTACTGGTCCCCTTCCTGGCCTCGCCAAGAATAGAGAACTCTACCATTTCGTGGTCACTCTGCCCAAGACAGCTTCCAACCACCACATCTCCCACCAGTCCTTCTCTGTTTGTGAAGAGAAGGTCTAGCGGGGCACCACCCCTGGTAGGTTCACTGACCAGCTGCGTCAGGAAGCTATCTCCCACGCTCTCCAGAAACCTCCTAGACTGCTTTCTCTGTGCCGTGTTGTGTTTCCAGGATATGTCCGGGAAGTTGAAGTCCCCCACGAGGACAAGCGCCGACGATTTTGCAACTTCTGTCAGTTGCCTATAAAACTCCTCATCCGTCTCCTCATCCTGGTTTGGCGGTCTATAACAGACCCCGACCAGGATGCTAGCCTTGCTGGCCTTCCCGCGGATCCTAACCCACAGGGATTCAACCTTATCATTCCCAGCCTGGAGTTCCACAACATCGAAAGATTCTCTAATGTAGAGAGCCACGCCACCACCCCCTTTGTGCTGCCTGTCCCTCCTGAAGAGCCGATAGCCAGGCATTGCAGCACTCCAGTTGTGGGAGCAGTCCCACCACGTCTCCGTGATGGCAACCAAGTCGTAGCCTGCCTGCTGCACGATGGCTTCCAGCTCCTCCTGTTTGTTACCCATGCTGCGTGCATTAGTGTAGATGCACTTCAGCTGGGCCATCGCCTTCTTCCCCGGCCTAGCCATTGTTTCCCCCGGCACAGCTCCAACAAGCCTTGTTTGAGCCCCGTCCCCCTTCTTACCTAGTTTAAAGCGCTCTCTATGAGCCCCGCCAGCTCCTGGCCTAGGATCCGTTTTCCCCTTGGAGATAGGGACCCGTCTGGGGCCATCAGGCCGGGTGCCGAGTAAAGCTCCCCATGGTGAAAAAAACCAAAATTTCTGTGCTGGCACCAGCCTCTGAGCCACCTATTAACCACACGAGCTTTCCGTGTCCTCTCCGTGCCTCTCCCTTCCCCCGTAGGGATAGACGAAAACACCACCTGCACTCCCGCTCCCTCCACCAATCGTCCCAGCCCCCTATAGTCCTGTTTGATAGCCTTGAGGCTTCTCTTTTCAACATCGTCACTGCCAGCCTGGACTATCAAAAGCGGGTAATAGTCAGAGGGGTGAACCAGGTTTGGAAGCTTCCTGGTAATGTCTCTGACCCTGGCCCCAGGGAAGCAGCAGACTTCCCTATGTGTGGGGTCAGGCTGACAAATAGGGCCCTCCGTTCCCCTGAGGAGGGAGTCGCCCACAACAATCACCCTTCTTTCTTTCTTGGTGGAGGCAGTCCTGAGGCGTGGAGTCAACTTCCTCACCTCAGGCATCCTCCTGGGTAGGCTTCCTACCTCATCCTCACCCACCGGTCTCTCAAGCTCCAGGGCCTCAAACCTATTGTTCAAGGGCACCTGGGAAGGTGGCGCCGGAAGGGGAGGGCATCTCCTGCGAGGTCGAGCAGGGACCTGTCTCCATTCCTCCTCAACTCACAGGTCCCCTCCCTCTGCCCGATGGCGACAGGGCAGGGGGTCCACCCCCCTTTGGAGCGTCTCACCCTGGTCCCTCTCCCTCCGGTCCTGCAGGGAGTTGCTCCACCAGTCTATCTCCCGCTCGCACTCCCTGATATCCCTCAACCTCTGCACCTCCTCCTTGAGTTCCGCCACCATGCGGACCAGGTCGTCCACCTGCTCGCACCTCACGCAAGCAGTCTCTCTGCCTCCCGCCGATGGCAGCAAGAGGCTCAGACACTCCCCGCATCCGGAGACCTGAACTGCCGCATGTTTGGACGGGCAGTCGGTCTGGGTGTGTACTGACTTCCTAGAGAAAGCACCGTGCCTGGTGGAGACCATTGCAGCCCAGCTGACGGGAGAGTGCCGTTGGAGGAGTTGTCCCTATGGGCAGGTGTGAGCGCTCCACCCTGCCTGCCCGCCTTGCCTGCGCTAACTGCCTCGCTAACTGCCGCGTCACTCCCTGTTTGCTGGCCCTGGTCGCCGCGCTCCTGGTCGCTCGCGCTCCCTAAGGGCTGCCTTTGAACGGCCAGGGGGGAGGAGCTGTCGCTGACGCTGCTGGCTCCGCCTACGCCTCGTCAGCCTCCCTCATGAGGGCTGCCGGTGCCTGGCGGCTCCCTCACGTAGGCTCGATGCCCGGAAAATAGCCCTGCCTGTCCCGATCCCGCGCTCCGCTGCAGCACGCGTCTGCCCCGGAGCCGGTCGCCTCGGCATCTTAACCTCTTTAGTGAGCTCTTTCACATTGTTGAGCACCAGGTCCAGAAACGCTTCTCCTCTAGTTGGTTTGTCTAATACCTGGATGAGGAATTTGTCCTCAGTACACTCCAGGAGTCTCCTGGAGTCCTTACTGCCTGCCACATAGCTTTCCCAGCAGACATCCAGGTGGTTGAAATCCGCCCCCCCACCCCACCCCCACCCCCCACCCCGTGGAGGAGAGCCTGTGACCACGTTGCTTCTTGTAGTTCAAGCAGCAAGACCTTATCAACAGGCTCCTTTGTTGGTCCGGTCCTTGATTTTCACCCACAGGCTCTCAACCTGCTCTTGGCTGTTTCTTAGAGGCAACTCTTCACAATCTATCCATTTCTTAACATAGAGGGCAATGCCCCCACCGTTCCTTCCCTGCCTCTCTCTCCTGTAAAGCTTGTAGCCCTCCATTCCAATGTTCCAGCTGTGTGATTCATTCCACCACATTTCCAAGATAGTGTAGAGATGATAGTTTTCTAATTGCACTATGGCTTCCAACTTCTGCTTGTTTCCCATGCTGTGTGCTTTAGTGTAGAGGAAGTTCAGCCAGGCAATGGGCTGCATCCCCTTTTTAGATGAGTCCTTCCTAATTCCTATGGGACAATTCATAGGTGTTTCTCTGCTGTTTTCTAAAGAATTGGCATTCAGTGGCTCTTTTGTGTCACTTACAGGTACAACCCCTTCCCATGCTGAATCTAGTTTAAAGCCCTGCTAATGAGTCTGGTCAGCTTGCAGCCCAAAATGCTCTTGCTCCACTTTGTCAGGTGTGTCCCATCCCGTGGCAGCGTGCCCGGTCTCTCAAAAGCATGCCTGAGATTGGAGAATCCGAAACCCTGAACATGGCACCAGCTACAGAGACACTCACTCACCTGATCTGTATGCCACCTCCTCCTTGGGTCCCAGTCTGCAACAGGGAGAATTGAGGAGAACACTACTTGTGCTCCTGATCCCTTCAGCATCTTTCTAAAGGACATAAAGTCCCTTCTGATGTTTCATAGTCTCCTTGTCGCAGCCTCAGTTGTCCCTACTTGAAAGAGCAGGAATGGGTGATAATCCTCTGGCTTAACCAAGCTCAGTATCCTCTTTGTGATGTCACGAATACAGGCCTCAGGCAGGCAGCAAACCTCTCTCGAGATACCGTCTGGGCGGCAAATGGGTGCCTCAGTGTCTCTCAGAGAGCAATCTCCAATCACCAACACCCTCTGTCCTTTTCTTTCTGTGGCACTGGTTCTTATACAAGAGGTTTGCTGGTCCACCTTTTTGCAGTTGCCCTTTCCTGGGTCTTGACTATTATCACTGTTGTTGTTGACACCCTCTCCTTTTTTGTGCCCCAGAACATCATATCTGTTGTGTAGGGGCACCTCAGGGGTAAGGGGGAGATTCCTCACTCTGCTCTGAGCACAGACGAGTGTCCAGCCTCCCTCGTCTTGTGAGTCTGCCAATTCTGCTGGCTTCAGGTTGGAATCCACCTTACTACCTCCTTGTGAGGACTTAAGGCAAGGCTATTGCTCAGCCCACACCAGCGCATGATGCCACGTGTCGATTTCTTGGTAGCATTCCTAGATGCATCGCAGCCTGCTGAGCTCCTCTTGCAATGTGGCGACTTGCTCAGAGAGTTCATCCAGATGGGCACACTTGCGCCCGTGTCATCCAGCTCTGCCTTGAGGCCCTTAGGGGAACCTCCAAATTCTGGAGTTCCCTGCAACTGAGGGTGTGGGCAGCTCTTTCAGTCCTTGGGAGGTCAGTCTGGGTAGAGCTGGGGGGGGGGGGGAGGGGGAGGGGGGGCACTCCCGGCTCTGCCCAAGCCTCCCCAGCCACGCTCATGAGGGCTGCCGGGTCCTGGCAGCTCCCTTGGCAGCCTCAAGTGGCTTTGATTCAGGAACCCCCCTGCACAACATGATCTCTGCTCTGCTCCAGAACGTGTCTGCCCCAGAGCCAATTGCCTCGGCGAACATAACAAAGGACTCATCTGTAACAGAATCAGACCCTTTATACTTTACACCTTAAGAATGGATAAAGGTATCGGAACAGTAAGCATTTGTGGTTGAAAATGATTAACAAAGTTGTTAAGTATGCACTTAAGTTAACAACTAAGTATTTTGTTAATGCATGCCACCAAATTCTAGCATATGCATTTCTTCAGGTTACACGTTGCCAAGCTGAGTTTCAACCCTTATGCTGCTTTCTTTGTGCAGAGATCAAGAAAATCCAATTATTTAATAGAAATTTCTTTCATGTCTAGCCAGCAGCCTGTAAGCATAGGAAAAGAGGATGATTTCTAGCTCTAGATGAGAAGACACGTTATTTTTAAGAGGACTTCCAGACCTAAGAAGCCATATTAGTATCAGAAGGGTGTCCCCTTGCAGTATGTGCGTAAATAATCATTAGGGCACTAGCAGACTTGTACTTGAGGACGTGAAACTGTCTTTCCATGAGACAAGTCAATGCACTGCAACTAAAGTTGACATGAACCCCTATGCAAAGTTATTCCACAAAAATGAAAACAATTCATTTAACAGTTTACGTGTAGACACAATCTCCAGTGGCTCTTAGAGGCATTCAGTTAACAGAGGAAATACTTCACAGTTTAGAGCATTTGAGAACCCTGGTTACATTTTGTTAATACACAACTCTCTATATGCTCCTTTAAAATAATTTTAACATATTCCAAACCTTTTCTGGATCTGAGATAGTTGCCACAAAATAGAAACAATGGTGGTAACTTTTCTCATAGGTAACTCACTCCTCTCTTTCCTTTAACTGGTCTCCAGTGTTGAAGAGTTAATCACATTATGCAACACCAGAAAGTCACAGCTACTGTGTCAGGGAAGTGGGGTGCAAAAGCAATATCAATCTTGAGGACAGGTTTCTGAATCTGCATGTGCTATTTGTAGTTTAACTTATGTTTGGAGACAATTGGGAACATCAACAGAGATAAATCTATTGAATGACCCACAAGGAGATTTGATTCCACAAATTTTTGGAAGGATAATATTTAAGCTGCTGAACATTATTATTATTACTGTCTCAATATGAGCCAGCAGTGCACCCTGGCAGCCAAGAGAGTAAATAATATTCTGGAGTGCATAGCCAGCTGGTCAAAAGAGTTGAAATGTCTTTGTGCTGTTTCCGTGAGTCCTGTCATCTGGTACAAGTGAAAAGAGACTGGCACCTCCCCCTCCATTTCCCTCCTCAGGAAGATGTAGAGAGCAGTCAGCCTCTTCTTCTCCTGGGCAACCCATTCCAATGCCTGACTACTCTTTCTGAGAAGAAACATCTCCTAATTTCCAACCTAAACCTCCCCTGGTGCAACTTGAGGCCATTCCCTCTAGTCCTATTATTGGTTATGTGTGACAAGAGGCTGACCCACAGCTCCCCACCACTTCCTTTCAGGTAGTTGTAGGGAGCAAAAGGGTTTCCTCTGAACACCCTCTTCTCCAGAATAAACAACCCCAGATCTCTCAGCCGATCCTCATAGAACTTGTGTTCCAGGCCCTTCACCATCTTCGTAGACCTTCTCTGGACATGCTCCAGGGCCTTGATGTCTTTCTTGTAGTGAGGGGCCCAAAACTGAACACAGTACTTGAGGTGTGGCCTCACCAGAGCTGAGTACAGGGGGATGATCATCTCCCTGGTCCTGCTGGCTGCACTATTCCTGATACAAGCTGGCATGCCATTGGCCTTCTCAGTCACCTGGGCACACTGCTGGCTCGTGTTCAGGCGAGCATCAGTCAGCATCCCCAGATCCTTTTCCCCTGCACAGCTTTCCAGCCACTCTCTCTCAAGACTGTAGCATTGCATGGGGTTGTTGTGACCAAAGTGCAGGACCCGGCACTTAGCCATATTGAACCTCATCCCATTGGCCTCTGCCCATCGATCCAACCTGTCAAGGTCGCTCAGCAGGGCCTTCCTACTCTCCAGCAGATGGACATTTCCCCCCAACTGGATGACGTCCGCAAATTTGAGGATGCACTCAATTCCCTCATCCAAATCGTCAATACCCATTTGGTCAGAAGACGGAACAGTATGGGAACAGCACAAAGCTGTGTCATGGGAGGTTCAGACTGGATACTAGTAAAAATTTGTTTCCTGTGTGGGTGGTCAAACACTGGAAAAGGCTTCCTAGATGCTTGACGCCCCATTCCTGTGTTTGTTCAAGAAGCATTTGGATAATGCCCTCAATAATATGTTTTAACTTGTGGTTAGCCCTGAAGAGGTTGGACTAGATGATCTTTAAAGGTCTCTTCCAACTTAACTATTCTATTTAATTCTATTGAATTCTATTCTATCCTATTCTATTCTATTCTATTCTGTTCTGTTCTGTTCTGTTCTGTTCTGTTCTATTTTATCCTAATATTTATTATTTCATTTTTGAAGTGGAGAATACTTTGAAGTGGAGGCTTGTTATAAGTATTAGTGTAAATTTTGAATAAATATTTCTCCTCTTTGGAATTTTCAAGTAAACCTGGTTTATTTGCAGACTTTTTTTTCACCCAAATTATAAACAAGAAGTTGCTGGCCTAAGTCGAAACAATTTTCCGACACAATTGATTTTATACAAGTGTTTGAGGTTCTTGATATAGAACTGTTCCAATCTGGAAATAGAAACGTGTAACCTTTTCAACCAAACAGGTTTAAATTTCATATATCTGAGAAGTTTCAAGTTACAAGGACTTATTTGCAGAAATTACTTTGAGAGAAAAGCTGAATAATGGAAAAATTACTAGAACAATATCTTTGCAAATACAACTTGCAAACAGAAAATGAGGCAAAATATTTGGTATGAATAATTCATTGCATTCTTCTGAAAATACAGTTTTAAAATTACCTTATACAGTAACCCTTTTTCTATTTGTCAGGGACTAGATAAAGGACAAAATTAAGTGACTACAAAGAAGACATATACCAAAAAAAAAAAACCACCGAGAACCCAACTTCAGAAAACTTGTTAGCTTCAACTACATTCTCTAAGAATATTTCACAGACATTTTCTTGTCTAAATAGCAGCATTTTACAAACTTACTAGACAAAATGTCAACAACTGATGAGGGTTTGCTATTGCTGAATGTCATCTGCAAGTTGTAAGGAGATTAATCTCACCATCTGACTAATGTTGATGGTTTAGCAAGGCAGCAGATCCATTCAAGGAAGAAATGTTCCCTATGAACAGAGAAAGTGCAAATGAGACCCTACAGTAATAACTGTTAATATGATTTACTTATGCAACAACAATTTCAATCAATCTTTATAAATCCACATCTGATTTTTACATTTACACACATTTACATTTTCTTTATTTTGCATATCCACCTGTATGAAGATTCTTCAATCATTCGTATTCATGAGCACTAGAGAAATAAAGATTTAGAAAAAAAAATAAAAATAAAAGTGATAGTTCCTGAGCTACAGAAATCAGTTGTTTTGCTTTTTAGCTCAGTTTCAAAAGTGCAGACAAACAGAGATAAATGCTAACTGCTGTCCACTGAAGAGTGAAGCAGGCAAAAGCACAGCTTTTCACAGCACACATTAAATTCAAAGTAGATCCCCTATTGTTTTCTTTTAAGATGTCTCAGTGATTCTGTAACATGCTGGTGGTTTACTTTTCCTTTTCACAGAGATCGTTTTTAAAAAAGGGCTCTTTCTTACCAACATAATGGGTAAACTCAAACTGGAATAGCTTATTATTATTGCAATATGGATGAATACTTAAGTAATTTAGAGGGAAGAAAAGAAGAGGAAGGAGAGGGAGAGTTACATGTAAGGATTGAATGCTGAGTGGCCACTGTACACCAATAAAAGAAAACTATGATTGTGGTGGGTTAATCTCAGCTGGTCACCAGGTGTCCATCAAGTCTTTCTCACTCCCTTCCTCAGCAACAATCCGGGATTAGGGGAGAGGGAGGAGGGCTGGAAATAGTGAGTGTCAATAATGACAAAGAGATCACTCATTAATTACCACCATGGGCAAAACAGACTTGACTCGGGGAAAATTAATCTAATTTATTGCCAATTGAAAACAGAGCAGGATAGTGAGAAACAAAGACTAAAACACTTTCTTCCTCACTTCTTCCTCTTCTTCCCAGGCTCAACCTCACTCCTTCGTTCCTCTCTCTCCCACCTCCTCTGAGCAGCATGGTGAGTTGGGAAATAGGTTTGTTGTCAGTTCATAGCAGTTCCCCTTTGCCACTCTTCCACAGACTCATCCATGGGCTGCAGCTTCTTCCAGGGTACATCCACCTGTGGTGGCATCAGGTCCATGTTGTGGCTGCAGCAGGAGTATCTGCTCCAGTATGTTCCTTCATGGGCTATGGAGGGACAACCTGCATCACAGTGGTTTTCTTCATGGGCTGCAGTGAAATCTCTGTGCTTTTAGCCTTTCTTAAATATATTTTCCCACAGATGCCACCAGTTTGGGTGAAGGGCTCAGATGTCCGCTTTGTGACAGGGCCATCTGGAGCTAGCAGTGTCTGGCCTGTAGCAGCCCCAGCCTCTCCTGACACAGTCCATCCCACAGACCCCCACTGCCAACACCTTGCCACAGAAACCTGATACACCATCTCACCAGTTTCGCATTAGTTACTGAATTCCTTACCTTAAAGGATAAATTCCCCCAAGGCACTGAATGACATGATTTATTAAACTCTATCTAGATAACCTTTACTGCATTTCTCTTGATTAAGAAATGAATTTTCTTATCAAAAAAAAAAAAAAAAAAAAGAAAGATTAGTTTAGTCTGACATCATTCACCTTTGATAAAAATAGTGTTGTATTTTATACCATCTTCCATTTTTCTTCATGTCCTTGATTACTGTCTCCTTCTAAAGGAGACTTTGCTTAGATCTCAGTTCAAACAGAAATCTGTAGTTGTCTATGCCTGTTTGGTTTTTTGTTGTTGTTTGTTTTTTTTTTCCATTTTTTTAAATATGTTTGCAGTTCTTGAATACCTACTCCAGAATGGACAGACTCATTGCCAGTATTCTTGTAATATCATAGACTGTTTTCTTTAGCAATAATTGCTTTGGAACTGTACTTATTTGCTTTCCCTCTTTCCCCTTCCTCATTCCATGAACAGTAGAGTACAAATTATTTCTATCTCAATTCTACTCTTATATCCTCACTTTCTAATACAAAAATAAGGATAATCACTGAGCTTGCATTTAGGTGATATGTCAATGTGTTTTTACACGTTTACCCTCTTTGTTCTCTCTCTCTCTCTCTCTCTCTCTCTCTTTTTCTTTTTTTTTCTTTTTCTTTTTTTTTTTGGTTCTTCTGAAGAACTAGTTTGAATAGCCTTTTGTCTGTGTAGTTTTTTCAATGTAATTTTCCTTGTTTATATGACAGTGTCCATTACATCTTACTAAAATGTTCAGTGAGATATATTCAAATTTCTTGAATGCTTCAATTCAAGAGAACTGAACTAAATGTATCAGTTTAATCATTCTTACAGTATGATTTATCCAATTGGTAAAAATATATTCTTTTTTGTACATTTATAGAAATAAGAACAATTAAACCTTTCATAACTCTGTGTTTATCTGTCCTGTTGCTTAAAATGAATTGAATCTCTTTGAGGTATCTTGATTTGAAAGTGTTTTTCAACCAAAGCTTTTGCAAGATTTTTGCTAATTACTGGAAAATATCCAAAATAACATACAGGTGAGTATTTGCTGGAGAAATCTAATAGCTGTCATTCCTGAGAAGACTTCTGCAGTGGAGAGTGCTTATGTTGTATAAAATTTCCATTATTACTTTTCTGTCATCAATTGAGTTCTGGATTCTTATCAAAATTTGAGCTTGGGAAACTGAAAGTGATATGGCATATGATACCTTTATAAGTTCATTAAAGTTATCTTGCAAGGGTGTATGGGTCTGGTAGTAGTAGATGTATTGAAAGTATTAGAGAAGTGAAATTTTAAAATGGCTTTTATAATAGGGTAATAAGGATCTTAAATTACCTCAAAATAAAGATAAATTCTTGGAAGAATGTATGAAAGGCTAAGGATGATTCTGCAACTAGAAGAAAAATTTTAAGATTTGATTTTGATGAAAGATGATATATTTGTACTGTAAGTACTTTAAAATACTTACGAAGGCTTAAAAATACCAATGATCACAGTATATAGTTACCTGCATGTATTGAAGATTGTATTTTAGAATATTGTCATCTTTAAAAAAATGTTATCAGGAATAAATCTTGAGAAATATTAATAAGAAAATATTTAGATTTTATTCTCAGTCTTTCATTTATATTCTGAATTATTCAGAATTATTACTTCATTTATATACATCAATTCTATTCTGTAAGATAGTGGTGATATTTGCTCTGTTAAGTAAATGTTTTCTAAATTCTCTAAATTTGACCATTTAGAAAAATAATTCAGGAAAGTACTAAATGGCTGGGAAAAACAACAATGTGTTTCTGAGAGAATACCTCACTAATACTTTAGTATTCATGTCCCCAGGTGCAATGTTTGCAATGTAAAGTTAAAAATTCCTACTGGAAATTCTTACTGACCAGTGCCAAGATAACAGAAATAGCTTAGTTTTGGGTGGGATAAGTCTGCACTTAGAAAATCTGCAAAAGAGATCCAGGACCAAAAGACTGATTGTTAAATTAGGTGGTTGTTCAATTCCATATACCTAAAGTAAGTAAAATAGTTTAAATGTGTATTGATTCAATGTTTGTTTTTCTGTGAAAGGATCAATCACACAGGTAGGAAAACGAGAAAAGATTAATTTCAGAAAGAAAATTTTAATAGCAAAGGTTATGATATTTTAAGCATACAAAATGTTTCTATGATGCTGCAAAAGCCTTAAGTGGATAGGATCTTTTAAAATGAATTGCACTTATAACAAATTTCTGTTTAAAAGAAGTACTTCTGAAATACCAATTGATGGAAAAATATTTTTTTTCTGTTCTAGTCAAACTGATTTGCAATGTGATCTACATTCTTGTAGATACATTACAGAGTTAAAAACAGAAACAAACAAACAAAAAACAATGTGTGACTAAGTTTACCCTGAATTTTTTTTTCATCATATAAAATATATTTTTGGTGTATTAAAGAAGGTTTTATGATTTTTTTTTCTATTTCCTCTCTCATATCGGAGCAGCTGCAGGGGTGGCCTCTGTGTGCAGAGACCAGAAGCTGCCCCATGTTAGACAAGAGACAGTTCCAGTTGTCTCCCAAAGGGATCCACTGCTGTCCAGAACCAAGCCAATGAGTGATACTGGTTGTGCCTTTGTGGGAGCACATATAAAAAAAATCCACGTCCTTTTTCAGCTGGGGTCCCCAAACCTGGGCGTAGTACTCCAATGTGGTCTCACAAGGACAGAGTAGACAGAGTCAATCACCTCCCTCGACCTGCTGGCCACACCTCTGTTGATACAGCCCAGGATGCACTTAGCCTTCTGGGCTGCAAGAGCACACTGCTGGCTTATGTCAAACTTTTCATCCACCAGAACCCCCAAGTCCTTCTCTGCAGGGCTGCTCTCAGTGAGTTCTCCACCCAGTCTGTTCTCATGTCTGGGATTGCCCCAATCCAGACACAGCACCTTACACTTAGACTTGTTGAACTTCATTATGCAGATATTCCTGCAGCAGCCACAGTAAGGACCTGATGCCACAGCAGGTGGATGTACCCTGGAGGAAGCTGCAGCCCGTGGCGAGCAGGTTCCTGCTCTAAGGAACCTGCTTTGGCAGAGGGGTTGGACCCGATGATCTTTCGAGGTCCCTTCCAACCCCTTCAATTCTTTGATTCTGTGATTCTGTAACAGCAGCAGACTCCTGGCAAAAGCTGCAGTTCTTGAAGAGGAGCCCATGTAGGTTGCCTGGCAGGAGCTGAAGCTCAATGGGGGACCCTCACTGAACCATTCTGCTCCTAAAGAACTGCACCCCATGGTATGGGCCCCATGCTGGAGCAGTTCTAGAACAACTACAACCTATGGAAGAGACCCCATGCTGGAGCAGAGGAAGAGTGCGAGGAGGAAGGAATGGTAAAGGGATACTGCTATGAACTGACAACAAACCTATTTCCCAACTCACCATGCTGCTCAGAGGAGGTGGGAGAGAGAGAAACGAAGGAGTGAGGTTGAGCCTGGGAAGAAGAGGAAGAAGTGAGGAAAAAAGTGTTTTAGTCTTTGTTTCTCACTATCCTGCTCTGTTTTCAATTGGCAATAAATTAGATTAATTTTCCCTGAGTCAAGTCTGTTTTGCCCATGATGGCACTATTTTTGTGAGAAATATTTTTTCATCAACTGTTTGTAAGTTTTTTCATCTTGTTTTCTCCCCATGTCCTTTTGATGAGGGAAGTGAGTGAGCAGCTGGGTGGACATCTCGCAAATAGCCAAGGCTAACATGCCACAGATGGTTAAGGACAGTTATTATATTAATGAAATTATGAAGGACCCATCCCAAATTTTTCACTAGTTGCTTCCTTGCTGCTTGTAGCTGTGAAATTTGTGGATGACAAAGTCAGAAGATAATGCTTCTCTTGAAGAGATAGCTAGAATTTGATGGTCCTGTAGATCAAAGTAATGGAATGAGAATGGCAGATAGGCACAATGTTTAAAAATTTCATTCTTAAGAACCAATGATTAGACATGCATTTTTTGCATCTGTAATTTTATTTTCGGCTGTTTCATTCTCCTCCCTCCATTGTGACTCTTTTCTCCTCCATGATTAAATTCCTTCCTGATTATTCAGCTGAGCAGAAAGATTCATGGTAGGGGAAAGCACTTTGTTGGAAAACTAAATTTTCATCATTGAACAGAGAATCTGAGCTTCTAAGTTGTCCTAATAGCCGTTGCTATGGTGACATGCAGGTTGCAACAGCGGCTCTGATTCTCCTGCATGATTTCTAGCTCCACACTAAAGGAGTGATAAGGCTTGTGAACGGTTTCTGATGAGTTTTCTTTAGGGAAATACTGTGCAGATTCAAGCACTTTCTTTTCTCCTACCCATTTGTTACAGGTTATGACAATCACCAATTTCAACCTAAAAATCGATTGTTGGAGGAAAGACACTTACTAATTCCTCTCAGGTAACTGCTATTGGTAGACTTGGTTGGGATATAAAGGGGAAGCTCCAGACTAATGCATGTTTGATCTCCAAACTAAGCTTTGTTTTAATTCCTAGCAAACTCTTTGCTGCTCGCTCTTCACTGAAATTCTACCTCTCAAGCTATGGTGGCCTTCAGCTTCTATACAATTGTTATGGTTTAACCTGGCAGGCAGCTAAGTACCACACAGTCATTTGCTCTCTCCCTGACAGTGAGATGGGAGGGAAGAATCAGAAAAAGAAAAAAGAAAAAAAAAATTTAAAAAAGGTAAAACTCATGGATTGAGATACAGACAGTTTAATAGGACAGAAAAGGAAAGGAAAGGAAAATAATAACAATAATAACAATAATAAAAACAAATACATATATACAAAACAAGTGATCCACAGTGCATCACAATTGCTCATCTCTCACCAACTGGTGCTCAGCCAGTCCCTGATGCCCAGCCAGTCCCTAAGCAGCAGCCACCCACCCCCCCTGGCCAACTCCCCCAGTGTTTATTGTTCTGAATGATGTCATATCTAATGAAATGTTGACAAGTTTAGGTCAGCTGTGCTGGCTGTGTCCTCTCCCAGCTTCTTGTGCCCAGAATCCTTGCTGACAGAGAAGTATGAGCAGCTGAAAAGTCTGTGACTCAGTGTAAGCACTGCTCATCAACAACTAAAATATCAGTGTGTTAACATTACTTTTTTTTCCTAAATGTAAAACAAAACAATATTAAGCCACTATGAAGAAAGTCAACTCTGTCTCAGCTGAAAACTGGACAACTACCCACTACCTGACACCACATATATGAAAAGACATCTCAGCTTTCTAATATTCAAGATTACGGAATATGTAACAAGAAACCAGATGATCACGTAGAATTTCAACGTGGTTACCATATCTTTCCAACCTAAGCCTACAACAAACAGAGAAAAGGATAGCTCTTTCCATCTTTTCCCACAAATAATTCATTGCCTTCCCACTCACTTTTAAGCAGTTAAGCAGTGGACCAGGAAAATCCAGTTTTGGTTTGCAGCAACTCTATCATCCAAAAGTGACGGTATAATATATTACAGTAGGGTAACTTAGTTCAATTTCTGTACTATCAAAAGGTCTTCCACCCATGCATATAAGCAGGGTTGAGTTATTTTTGGAATGCAGAAGGATGACAACAGACTTATTTTGAATAACATTTCTTCTATTAAGGAATCATGAGAGTAAAAGCAAGTTGTTAATACCGAGTAGCAACAATTTCTCAAGCTTCAGTATGGCAACTAAAATACACTAAACACAAGTTTCATTCTCCCATCAGGCAATTTTTCTCTTGAGCAGCCTGCAAGTAGACATGCCATCAAGTATCTTGCCTAGTTAGACTTTACTTAAATACTTAAGGAAATACATCATTGTACTTTAAAATAGAATATGAGAAAATATTTAACCTTTATCATACAGAGATTCAGTACTGTCCTGGCTGTGTCCCCTCCTAGTTTCTGGTGCACCCCCAGCCTTCTCATTGGCAGGGCAGCACAAGAAGCAGAAAAGTCTTTGACTCTATATAAACACTTCTCCACAACAACTAAAAACGTTAGTGTGCTATCAACACTATTTTCATCAAAAATCCAAAACACATCATTGTGTGAGCCTCTTCAAAGAAAATTAATTCTGTCCCAGCCAAAACCATGATAATATTCACCCCTTATTCCATACCACTTATGTCATGCTCAGGTTCCTTATTAATCACCGCTATTCAATTAATATAGAGATGTCATTCACTTGGTCTAAGGGCCACCCTTATGTCCATAAAATGTTCATAAAATGTCCACTGAGTTCTTCTACTCCATAACTTAGCTTCTGTCTTTTATGGTAGTCATTCAGAACAGAAAAGACAATATGTTGCAAGGAGTTACTGGATGTCAAAGCCAGCTCAATATGGGTCACTGCTGTACTTGCACTGTGTCTTGTTAGGCTCATCCTCCATTGCCTTGAGTGGTTTCTGCTGTAGGACTTCCTACAACATGCAACTCCAGATCATGGTTACAAAAATTTAAAGGTATTGTTTTTATATTTAAATATTTATATATTTAAAGGTATTGTTGTGCACAGAGGTTGTGGAGTCTCCCTCTCTGGAGACAGTCAAAATCCACATGGATGCCATCCTGTGCAATGTGCTCTAGGTGATCCTGCTCGGCAGGACAGTTGGACTAGATCATTTTCAGAGGTCCCTTCTGTTGTGGTTTAACCCGGCCGGCAGCTAAACACCACACAGCCGTTCACTCACCCTCCCCCTTCCCTCTCTGGGATGGGGGAGAGAAACGGGAAAGTGAAGCCTGTGAGTTGAGATAAAGACAGTTTATTAAGACAGGGAAATAATAATAATAATAATAATAATAATAATAATAATAATAATAATAATAATAATGTGTACGAAACAAGTGATGCACAATGCAATTGCTCACCACCCATTGACCGATGCCTAGCCCATCCCCGAGCAGCCGGTCCCCCACCCCGGCTAGCCACCCCTATATATTGTTTAGCATGACGTCAGATGGTATGCAATACCCCTTTGGCCAGTTTGGGTCAGCTGTCCTGGGTCTGTCCCCTCCCAGCACCTGCTGCACCCCTAGCCTGCTCACTGGCAGGACAGAGAGAGAAGCTGAAAAGTCCTTGGCTTGGTGTAAGCACTGCTCTGCAACAATTAAAACATCAGCATGTTATCAGCGCTTTTCTCATCCTAATCCAAAACATAGCACCCTACCAGCTACTAGGAGGAAAATTAACTCTGTCCTAACTGAAACCAGGACACCTTCCAACCCTGCTCATTCTGTGATTCTGTGAAAGGTCATCACAGTCTCCACCCCTGGTCCTTTCAGACCAGGCTACAGAGTCTAGCATTACAATGAACTCCCTCTCTTCTCCCTGACCTGGCTAGCAACAAGGTGTTCCTACTATAAAACATCCTATAACATGCAACTTAAATCGTGGGTTACAATAGTTTAAAGCCATATCCATTACAATCTCCATCCCTTGTCCTTTTGGACCAGGCTACATGGTTCAACATTGCAATGAACTCTTCCCCTCACCCCTGCTCCAGCCTGGGTTTTTCCACAGGCTACAGTAATTTTGAGGTATACATATTCTGGCATGTCCTTATCCATGAGACACAGTCCCTTCAGAGGTCTACCTACTGCGTCATGGGCTTATCCCAGGCCACAGACACTTCAAGGTCTACCTGTTCTGATGTGGACTTATTATCAGTCCACATCCTCTTCAGAGGTACACATGCTGCAGCATGGATTTATACACTGCCACAGTCACTTTGAGGTGTACTTGCTCTGGAGTGGCCTTTTCCATTGGCCACAGTCCCTTCAGAGGTCTCTTCAGACACCTGCTGTGTTGTGTTCTTATTCACAGCCATAAATGCTTTGAGTTATTCTGGCATAACCTTATCCACAGACACTGCAAGATATACCTGCTGCACCAGAGACTTCTCCGTAGCCAGAGATACTTCAGGGTGTACATAGTCCCACACAGACTCATTCACAGGTCACAGTCCCTCTAATTCGATGTCAGTCTGGAGTTCCAGCCTGTCCAGTATGGCAAGACGGAACAGCAGTGATGCCCTGGCCATCAGCCAGCCCAGGTGGATGACCATAGCTGTAATCAAAATGTTCCCAAGAACAGTAACGCAATATGATAAAGAGTAGAGCAAACAGAAGAAGGAAAAGCAGTTACTAACAAGCACTAAACTCTAGCATACAGTAAGGCAAGCAAGGCCCATGGCAAGGACAGGAGCCTGTCAATTAACAGCTAAAACACTCTAACATCTATAAATTTGGTCTAGTACACTGCACACTACAACCAAACCTGTCCACATCTCAAACCCTTCCAGCACCATGTTGGACACGAAAAAGAACTGTCATGGTTTAGCCCTGGCAGGCAGGTCAGCACTACAAAGACATTTGCTCACTCTCCCCAGGTGGGATGAAGGAGAAAATCAGAGAGGTTAAAGTGAGAGAACTCATGGGTTGAGATAAAGACAGCATCATAACTAAAGGAAAAGTTACACATGCAAGCAAAGCAAAACAAGAAATTCATTCACCACTTCCCATCAGCAGGCAGATGTTCAGCCACTTCCAGTAAAGCAAGGCTCATCATGCATAACAGTTTCTCGGGAAGACAAATGTTGTCAATCCCCAAATTGTCCTTTCCTCCTGCCTTACCCCAGCTTTTACTGCTGAGTATAATGTCATATGGTATAGGACATTCCTTTGGTCAGACTGGGCCAGTTGTCCTGGCTGTGTCCCCTCCGAGGTCCTGGTGCACCCCCAGCCTCCTCACTGGCAGAGCAGCACAAAAAGCAGGAAAGTCCTTGGCTTTGTATAAACACTGTTCTGCAGCAACTAAAACATCAGTGACTTATCAACACTATTTTCGTCAAAAATCCAAAACACGTCATTGTAAAGAAAATTAACTCTGTTCCAACTAAAACCATGTCAATACAGTAAGTCAGCTGTACTACCTTGGGGTGCCCTCGGTCTCCTTTCCCCTTTGCCACTTTGTAAGGAAACCACTCAAGACTTTAAGCTAGAGTTAATCAAAATAATAAAACATTCAAGCATGTAACCTAAGAAAATAGGACAGAAGAATTTACTCTTTCAGCTGCGTACTGTAGCTCGGCCCCTTTATTGCTATATGTTGTCTTAACTGTAAGACAACTTGGGAACCCTCAAGCAAGGACAGTCATGCAGTGCATTGTGCAGTGAAATAATAGTAAAAGAGCTTAAATTAAAGAGATACTAATGCTCAATCCTGAATGTAACACAAATCATAAAGGGACAGCCTCAAATGACCTGGTGTTTGCCTATGTCAATCCTCTTCAAAGAAAACTTACTATGTCCCAGCCAAAACCATGGCAAATACCAATGATGAGAACAGAAAAATTGGAAGCTGTCAAGACTCAAAAGGTAACTCCAGTTGAATTTGTTACTTTATATTCTCTACTTATATTCAAAGTCGCACGTCTTAAAAATAGACAGATAAGCTAACAAATAATCAGAAAGACCATCAGGAAGATCAGTGTCGTCTATGCAAGCTGTGTTGTCATTGCATAGTTTTAGCAGAGCTGAGTCAACAGGAATTTTTTATCCTACTGCAATACCTTCCCCATTTTTGAACAGAGGTAACTACCAAGAAATGGAGTGCTGTAGAAACAGAAATACAGTTTGAGCTGTATTACTGTATTGCACACCTATATGTAACATATGATCTACCAGTTATAAAATGTTTAGAAGTGAACACACCCCACCTTCTTCTTCAATGTGACACTGCTTAGGTAGCAGACATACTTCCATTATACTTTGATAAAAAAGAATAGTGTAAATCGACATAAATACACCCATTGTTCCCTACACTGTATTTCCTCCCGACTGAGTATACTACCAGATACTCTGAGTAATAACATCTACTTCTTTCTGGCCATAACTGAAGTTTTCAAGAATCTTTCTGATTTCCATGTCTATCGTCCAATTTGCTGCAGTATCCAATACCGTGTTGCTAAGCGTTGTCTGTAGATTAAGAATACTATCTCTCTGACATCCAATCAATTAAAATATTGGCAAGCATAATTCCAAGGACCCTGCAGAATTCAGGTTAATACTTTCATGGTACCACCAATAGGACCACTAATAGCTATTCTCTAATATGATTTTCCTGTAGGTTTTCAGGTATACAATACTGTTACTTACATCAGTCTTTGGAGAATTCCTTGTGAGGTAACATCAAAAACCTTCCTGAATTCATGACACAATATATCTCTGTGCCTTTTACAACAGAAGAAAGAATTATATGAGATTACTTGTTCCTGGCACTTACAAATCCTTTAAAGAAAGCTAGTCAAATATTTTGTCTGGAAGCTAAAACCATTTGTGATCCTTCTTTTCTTCTGTTTACAATAAGTATTATATTTGCCATTTTGTCATATTCTGGTCTTTTTAGTTTTAGGTCCTCCATATATTTGCAAATATGATAGCTTTTTAAGAAAAATGAAATATTTCCAAATTGTCTGGGCCTGATGAACTCCATATTGGATGTGAAAGAACCAGCTAATAAGCCTAAGCAAAACTGTAAACTGTAAACTAAACTGTCTCTAAACTGTAGTTCCCTAGGCAAAGTTAAAACAATAGATTTGCTAGTGTTAGTTACAATAGTCAACTTACTAGCTGACCTTTTCGGTGAAGCCTCATGCAAACAAAAAAAAAATAGCATTATGCACTCAGTTTCACTCAATTATTTGCTAATATTTTTTATATTCTATTGATCAGCAAACCAGTTCTGCCCTTTATCTTCCCCTTACTACAAATGTACATATAGAACTAATTATTGGATGTTTTTTGTCTGATTTCTTGTATGCGATTACACACTTTTTTTTTTCTGATTTTGGTCCTGCATTTTCATGTCATCTCATTATACGCACTTTTAGTAACCAAATCTGATGCCCTCTTCCTGTATGTTTTTGTGTGTGCGCACATGTATAAGATAAATTAGTTTGAGCAAAGTGGTAGGGTCAATGAAATAGTCACACTAGCTTCCTATCATGTTGCCTTGTCTTTCCCCAACTTCAGTCTTGCTTATATTTCTACTCTTCTTTAAGGATGGCACTTTTTCTTTGTCACTTGGACCAGCTTGTTCCTAAGTCTTTCAAACCTGACTGACTTCATTCAAATCTTCCTTTTGAAAATTCAGAATCCTGCTGTAAAATTCTGCTTTTATTAGACTTCACTTTCAAAGCAATTATTTCACCTCTTGATATTACCAGTGTTTCTCTGACTATTGGTCTCAACCAGATCTAAAAGAATCCCCTAGAACCTTCTTCATGCATCAGTTGATTTCTCCAACTTAAATACAGAAAACTTCATCAGGTCACCCTAAATATGTTTGGACATTGCATGTCCTGTTGTACTCCCTTTTTAACTAAAGACTGGGAAAAAGTCCCACCAACCTCTAACCTTTGAATGATTTTGTCCATTTCAAAATGTTTCTGTCTACCAGATCTGCCTCACTGGAAGGTCTTCACTTATTATTTCAATGATTATTGCAATAAAGTCACTATTTGCCTTTGTCCGTTTATTCCCAGTGGTCCTTGAATTAGTACACAAGCATAGATGCATTTAGTAACTGACCTGCTACTCTCCACCTTCTCTTCTGAACTTGAAAAGCCAGTGAGCGGATTATGCAAATCCCTGATGGCTTCTTTAGCTTCGTTATTTCTGTATTCATGGATGCTGAACATTAGTTGTTACTGAAATCCTCAAGACTGAGAATCACAGAACAGTTGAGGTTGGAAGGGACTTCTGGAGATCATCTGGTCCAACCACATGCTACACCTACAGCAAGTTTCCCAGGACTATTTCCAGGGAACTTTTGAACATTTCCAAGGAAGGAAATTCCACAAAGGGTCTTTGTTTAGACATGTCCTCCTAAAGTTCTCCCAACCTCTTCCAGAGTCACTGCACTGATAAGCAGAGCTCTGCAATCTAAATTTCAAATAAGAAGGAAAAACTTCTGGGTGAGAGAAAAAGAGGTACAGTTGTTTACTTAGTAAAACTTTTTTTTTCTCTTTTTCTCTTTTTTTCTTTTTTTTTTTTGTTCATTTTAGTCTGTTAAAGCTAATTTTCACTGTGATACACCATAAAAATTCAAAAGATAAAATTAGAAATGGGCATTTTGATTTGAAATTTTTTCAGTTTTTCAGAGATTGTTAACTTTTGCTTTTGTTTTGCTCAGTAAACAGATATGACTTTTGCAAAGTGCTTTGATTTCAGTAGATTTGTGGTGGCTAGCATTTTAACAAAGTCTTTCTGTCTACATCCTGATATTACACATATTCCTTCTACACCTGGTGCTGAAAGAACATAGTCGCTCTGGGGAGTATTGCTTAATTGTACCTCTATTATTTTCATGCTCTCATTTCTTTTTCTAGTTTCAAATCATACTCTGACGTTAATCTGAATGCTCTCAAAAAAAGCTTGAAAATAAACATGAAAAATACATAATTGTTCTATCAGTTAATATTCTTTTCTCCCCATAGGTAATTGTATAGCCTCTAGAAAGATTACATGACAGAATCTTTCTAGCTCTATACAGTCATTAGAAAGAGTTTAACCGTAATCTTTGTTAACTTCAGGCTACCGCTGAATAGAAATGTGATTTTGTGTAACACATGCCTTAGAATAAATTGGATGTGACAAGCAGAAAAGATATGCAGATTACAGTTTCAAAATTGTAAGAAGGACAGTTGTACTATAAACCATGCTCATTACAGACCTTGCCAGGACAATAGAAGAATCAAATGTCATTTCCTGTTCTTTTCACTGTCTTCGTCCAGCATAAGAAACATTAAAAATTTAATTTCTAACGATATCATGTCAAGAAAAATAGAGTGTAGTAATGGGAAACTATCTTGGCCTTTTCACTTTTCTGTGTCTGATTGGATGGTCATTATTCACTGGCCAATATTTCAGGAAAGCTCTATGCACTAAGAACTACAGTGCCAGCTAACCAGATTATTGAATTGGTCAATAGAATCATAGAATCATATATATTATATGATATACTATATATACTGATATATCATATATATCAATACATCATGTTGCACTTAAGTCCTGTTCATCTATTTTACTCTTGCAGTATAAATGCTGAAACACAAACTCTGAGAGACATTGTTTTACAATTTTGATCTTAATTGGATCATAGGTTAAAATATGTTTTAAGTTTCCTTCCACTTCAGAACTGTTGATTGGTAATTTCTTTTGACAGATGAAACTGGCGCAATACAACAAAATTGAGCATTACATTTGTTGCCCTCTGGGATTAGAAAATAAACAGTCTATGTGTAGTTAATGTATATATATTCATATATTATATATAAATATTATGTGCAAACAAAATGGCATTATATATAGTACAATCTTTTTTATGTTCCTGAAAATCAAAGGATTCTTCTTAAATTCATATTACATTATACTTTTGTTAGCTAATCTAATTTTCCGTTATTTTATCATTCACCAAAGACCGATGGGGATTCTGGAAAAAAAAAAAATAGTCTCTTAATGTCAGAATTTCCATAGCTTTAAACATGCATATAACTTCAATCATATGACTGATGATTATTGTTGCCAAAATTAAAGGCAGACTCATGTACTATACTTTGTGTGTAACAGAGAGTAAAGAACAGTGAAGAGGTACTACATGACTTATTTAGAGGTATAAGACTGTGACTTTCCAGCCATTAACATAGATACATATATGTCTGATCACTCGGAAGTAAAAATATTATTCACTTGACATTAAGAATTGAGTGTACTCTCTTGTGATATTCTAGGTCTGGTGGGTTAGTAGACTAAGATTCCTTCATAAATTAATACAGATTAACGTGTTTCTGAAAAAAAAAATACTTTAAAGTGGCCTATGACATTGCTATGAATTGGGTTTAAAATATTGTTCCCAGGCATAGTGCCAGGTTTGAAGCTAGTGTAATTTTTTACCTTGTGCTAAATTATAACATTTTAAGTGTGGTTTAAACAGAATTGCTGACACAACCTTGATCAAAACAGCCTGAAATGCATGGCTCTGATACAGCTGTACAAATATTTTCATTAGCATAAATGTCTTCTGCAGCTCAAGCAAAGTGAAACTCTCCACTCACTGTACACAACTCAGCTTTGTGTATTTTTATCATCTCTGATTTATAAAAACATGCATCATATAAGAAAAAATAATAATAAAAAATAAAATAAAATCAGGCTTTCTAAAAGAAATCAAGTGTTTCCACAAAAGATTTTTAAAAATGGAAACCTCAACTCAAGCTCAGGTAGCCAATTCTGGTAATGATATATCTATAATATATAACTATCTATAATATATAACTTACTATATCCACTTTCAGGGACTTGAAAGTGAATATAGCAAGTTTCACTATTGGTTCTAAAATACAAGTTTTGTTATTTGTTTTTGTTATTTGGATCTTCTTCCTTGTGAATGACCAAAGAAATGTTAGGAGAGATCCAGATCCAGAGTTAGCAATATTCTGAATTCAGCCCTTTCATTCCCAGGCTTTAAATGGAACAGGACAAGAAAAAGGAGGGGAAAAAAAAAAAAAAAAAAAAAAAACCAGCCCTTATCCTAAACCTTTTTTTTCAAGTTTGGCTAGAAGGGTACCCAGAGGAGGTGAAATTCAGTTTTCAAATCCATGCCCATCTGCTCAATATTGACTTCAGTTACTCATGTGCTCCTAAGGCAATCCTATCCAGCTCAGAGAAAAGCTCACTGAAATGGCACAGCAAAAACAATGAGAGAATGATGCTGTCTATTAAGTCATGCTATTGGAAAGACATGCCAGAGCAGAGTAAATTGCAAATCTGCCAAATCAAAGTATCTATCTCCACTGTTCTGTTCAGGAATCCCAGCCATACCCAGAACACTCATTTTGGCTTTATGCCCTAACAAAGCTAATCATGGATGCTTTTCTGGGGACTCTGACTTTCCACTTCTTGTTTCCACCCACCACTGCACTCCTACAGTAGTTAGGGTTTTGAAGAGACACAGCCCAACTGGAACCCAAATATTCATCTGGTCATTACAATCATGTTGAACAATTTCCACATACACAGAAAGAAGTCACATATTTAATTAAAAAATTGGACAAATCTTTGCTGCTTTAAGCCATAAGGACTTGGATTGTTTTGCAAAAATATAGCCACAAATATTCTTGTCTCAGGGGATTTTAGTATCAGGGGGTAACTGGAAGTTCAGGTCTCATAACTGTAACATGAAGGAAGCAAAATAAATGTTAAGCAGAGGTATGAAGACATAGCAATAGCAACGGTTGCTACTGAAACTTACGCTAAGCCCCTTTACCAAAAGCCCACTTTGGCATGGTAGTGGGGAAGGAAGGAACAAGTCTGTGAGTCCCTGATTCAGTAAACCACTGTTATTACCTGGTTTCTGGAAGCTTTTTTCTTCCAGGCAGGTTTATTAATTGCTTTTCTAGTCATGTCTGATTCTACCAGCTTGACCCTCATCTGGGAAGTCTGTGCACAAGCAGGCTGTGAGACAACCAATGCGTTCACAAGTCCTTCTGTGGAGATACTGCACTTTGGTAGCTTCCTGGCCTCTATCCCTGGCTGTATGCAGGGTGACCAGGATGTTTTGGGAAGAAATGCAATTTGAGAAATATATACCAATCACATAACATCTTTAAGGCATTTCTGATCATATTCCTGATCTTCCAGGAACAAGAACAAATTTACATCCTCCCCACATACTGTGAGGGATTACCATATTAGGTAGGATTAGACAGCTAGGCTGGGTTTAGGAACAGGGACTTTGTACTTTCTTGATGGAATGTTTCAGTTTCTAAATTTTCTCCTAGATCTCTTTCAATCTGTTTATGTCTCTTTCCCCCAAAGAAGGAGAAAACTCATTCTTCATGTTTTGTCCCCTGAACCTGGTTTTCACACTGTGTAAACAATGTCTGATAAACTAATAGATAATAACATAGCAATAGTAATACAGCTGCTATTGCTACTACTACTGTTAATGCAACATAGAAAAACATATCATTAAAAAGTGCCAAATATGACAGAAAATTAAAATGAAGTCATTATTTGCAAAACTTTTCAGCTGTAGCACGTTTATCTGCCAAGGAGATTTTACTGATCCCCTTAAAATTAAGTTTCAAAGTTCCTGACCTGTCTTTTTCTTGGAGTATGAAACTTCCAGAGGCATTCACAGCATTTTATGGAGAAACTGCTTACTCTGGATCAGATTAAATAATGTTCATCTTAGAATGCCTTAAAAAAAAAAAAAATCATGTGCTAGACTTTAATTAGATGGTTTTTCTGCAAAAAGCAGTCTGCAATTTCTGCATGTTTTGCAGTTTGTATTTAATATGATGCAAAGTTGTAGTCTTCCTATAAAAAATGAACAATGTGATATATCCAGCATCTTCAGGTAACACGGAGGACAAAACCAACCGTTGTCAAACAGTTATAATTGTACATTTTCTGACATTGATTGCAGAAGAAACCACCTCAAGGCAGAAAATGATTACTAGGTTATAGAAGCTTGACAGTTATTTTAAGATTTGACCTTCAAGAAAGTACACAGATGAAAGATGGTATGGTTTTAGGGTATGATGACAATGTAAATTCAGCCATTAAAAAATAATAATAAAAAAAAAAAAGTGCTATCTGTCTAACGTTTCATTTAGCTCATTTTTGGAGTTGTGTCCCTCTAATCTTTCAGCAATGGTCTATTTTTTTCAGCCAATAATACAGAAAAATGGGGAGAAGGTCCTAGCCTCTAAAAGCATTAAAAAAAAAAAAAAAAAAAAAAAGAGCTTGGAGAAAATAGTGGGTAAATCCATTATTAGAATATGGAAGAAAGAGTAGCTGGGTGTCCATAGTAAATTTCTATTCTTAGTTGTTTATAATTACTTCTTATTGCCAAACTGAAACAAGATGAGCTGAAATTTTTAGTGGTGGCTCAGTAAAGATGACTTTTTTTCCAGACAACTTAAGCAAAAATATGTATTTTTATTTCTGTAAATAACTACCCTATTTCATTCATGTTAAAACTTATGGTGACTCTTTTCTCTATCACACTAGTACTATGGAACTTGACAGTGTGGTGGCTTAGTGGTAGAAATTATGCTTATAATCATCTTTTGGAAAATGAACCCATTTTTACACAAGTGAGTAAGTTACTTAAAAAGAGTTATTCACACCTTTGCATTGTGTCCTATTGTTAAATTCTTCAGAATTTTAATTCTTACTACATATGTTTTCTTTTGCTTTCTTACAACCACTAAAACCCTTTTCAGAAGAAAACTGGGCAATGAAACAAGCTCTAATGCACGTTCTAATGCAAATCTGAACAAGACTTGCTTCTTACAGCTGTTTCACAAACAACAACAAACAGGATAATTGCCCTTCAGCACAGTTTATGGTTGCTCCTCTTTCATCTGCTAATAAGTAAGAGTCATTTTCAGAAAGGCATCTGGCAAGACTGAAGGAGAAAGAGAGGTGGAGGAAATGTAAGGAGCAGGATTTCAGATTAGCACATGAAGCAAGACTGGGAGTGGGTCTGGTCCCAAACCAACCTGGTCCAATCTGTGACTGAAGGGAAGGGAGCATACAAGGGAGGAAAAGCTTGTGGCTGCAAAAGTATTTGAAATTTGTCACTGGAATGAGGGAGCTCTGAGTCAAAATGCTGACACTAAGTGTCCTGGATGGAAAAGGTTGGGCTGGACACAAATGGGTGGTGCTTGCTGAGAGGCTGAGTAGAGATCAAGTATCTAGCACTTGTTTGACAAGGAGATTGTTGACACCGTGACTGGTTAGGCAAATAGACTGGAAAAATGTTAGGTGGATCAGTGGATTAAATGGATTCTGACAGGCAGAATTTCAAGTCTCCACAGAGAATGAAGATAATATAGAAGGAAGAGCCAGCAGCAGTGAATTTGTTTAAATGAACTGACAATTCAGGAAAAAGAGCAGATATAGAAGACACAGAAATGTGTTGGCCTAACAAGGACATGCGAATAAAATTAGGATGAAAAAGTATTTATAGAATAAGGGGACATTAGGCCTTCTATAGATCGTATGGGCACAGCTGCATTGGTGATGTAGATGATTTAGGTTGTGTAGCCTGAGGAAGAGACTGAAAGAGAGAACATAAAAGCAGCAGGACTGGGAGAGAGAAATTGGGTCAAGAAGGATGATGGTTGGAACAAGGGAAAAGAAAAGAACAGAGGTGTGTGCTCATGACAGCACATTACATGAGATACAGGAATTGAACAGGACATTTCTGAATTTCATTATGATTCTATCATCAGCAAATAGAGAAAACACATTAGCAGACTGACAACCTACTGCTGTCACCAGTTGCTGTATGAACCCTGGAGCTACAGTTCAGTGTTATACATCCAGTGCCATTGACAGCCAAAGCAGGTGACCATACATTTAAATATGTATGCACATTATCACAACATCACAACATTTCTGACTTTACATTTCTTGCTGTTTGGCTACTATAGTAATAAACATGGGGAAAAAAAAAAAAAAAAAGACCCCATGGAAATTTAAAATACGCTTCTTGAAGAAAATTTTGACTAGGATGCAGTAAATAAGGCAAATTAGATGTAGTAACATAATAAATAAATGCTCATTACAGAAGCAATCTGTGCACTTACCAGGCAGAGGTACCTTTGGAAAAAAAATAGAAGGAAATGAAATACTTTGTTATAACATACATGCAATAAAGTTGGATTAAGCTGTTGAAAACAACCTCTAATTCTGGTGCTTCCTAATTTTTAATAAAGTTTTCCAACTTAATGATGTCTCATTAATGTATCCCTTTTTTTTTAAACAGTCTTTTCTGCTTATTCTCAATTCTTCAGTTCCCCATCTCCAGCTGTTATTAGGAAGCATCATTATGACAGTTGTATTTTTCAGTGCCTCTGAGCACTCTCCGCTCCAAGCAAAGTCAATGGGAGATGCAGTTCATTTAGTCCCCTGAAAACATATGCTATTAGTGCCTGAGCTATGTTAGTGCTTTATCCTGCGCAAAATGCTAAAAACCCTTAATCCCTGCTGAGGTTAGTGGGAGTTATGAACACTCAGCATCTGCTGGATGCAAGAAGGCTCTGATTAGAGAAGGCCGAAAAAGAAAATGTTGAATGTTACAAATTTTGACTGACAACTGTTTTTCTGAGGAGAAGAATACCCTTTTTTGCTATTTATGAAATCACTTAAGTAATCATGTCACATATATACTTTGTTTCTGACATAGAGAAGTGTCTGGAAGAAACTGGAAGAATCAGATTTTTTTTAACCATCTTGCAGTTTGTTGATACCCAGCAGCTGTAACCTGTTTGAAAGAACCAGTACAGACTTTGCCCCTCACTGAGAGGAGACCTGCCTATGCTGCTGTGTCCCTTTTTCAGCTGGGTCCTGCATATTGATCATAATCAGAAAAGAACTGAAAAAGTAATTTTGAATATTATATAAAATAGTGTATATAAACAGTATATATAAAATTGCCTGCCAGAGCTTTAAAACATCTGAGAAAAAAAAAAAAAATCCTGAAAATGGGCAGTTCAACATAACAGATGATAAAATCCTTGACCTTAATCACTTGATCTGAGTTTATAGCTAGGCTGCAGAAGATGCTCAGATTAGAGAGCAGTGAAAGGTACAAATGCATAGGTAAGCAAACAGCTGAAGGCAGATAAAGAGAGAGGAAAAAAAAATGCTGTGCCAGTTTAAAAGGTTGCACTTGTGTTTTACAAGTTCCTTTAAACATTCATTCTTCCTGCACACTTATGTGCAAAGCTCTGGCTAGTCCTCACTACCACCAGGTCATGCAGATAACTGCCATTTAAATATTCTCTTTCTTTTTCCCAAACACAGTATATCACAGCTATAAACAGCAATGTTTAAGACAATTACTACAGAACCTAGATTTTTATTTTTTTACAGTAACCATTTGCACGAAATTACAGAACAGTGTATGCACATCCATTATATATCAGTGAAAATTAAAGCATATATCGCCCTCTTGAGGCTCCGATGTATAAAGGAAAAACCTTAATTCTATCCATGACAGAAACCTACAGGAGAAATTTAGTGGAGTGTAAAATACAGCCGTGAAATAATGCATTCATCCAAGAAGATACTAGAGGAAAAGGGGGGTGGGGGTGGGAGGGAAATAAGTGAAATGTTAATGTTTTTGTTGTTAGAATGACATCAGAATGACAAAGTAGCAATATGTCATTTTGGTGCATGGACTTACTATTTTTCTCAGCATTTGCAAGGCAGATGAGTTTCTCCTCTCTACTTGTAGCAAGGAAGTGATTGTTTTTCTCCATCATTAACTTAGATAATTTATTGTGCACAAATGTGTCAGTAGTTTCTTCCGTTAACATTTACATGCAATTTCTTAGAGCAGCAGAAATACTGTCTTTAGTATTTGCAAAAAGTTCCACCAAAAGCTGCATAAACCTTTAAAACCTGCCCTCACAGTGTCTCAGTTAAGCAATGATGTATTATGTTACTCTCAGCTCATAACTACAGAGTTAAAGCACAGAAAGACATTACTCTCAGCTCATAACTACAGAGTTAAAGCACAGAAAGACATCAGGTCAAACTTTTCAAAGGCATGACAAAGTCTTAACATAGTGCTTTTTAAATAGCATGTAGGTATCTCAGCTGCTGAACATCCTGTGGCCTTTAAAACTTGCTAGTAACAACTTGTCCAAATACATGAAAGTTTAGTAGGGAACCTTGACCAAGTTGTACTAAATTACCCTTCTTTCCTTAAACATAACCTATTATGTGCAACTACAGCAATCTTTTCCTCCTATACTATCAGAGAGGCTCTACCCTTCAACATTGCAAAGTATAATGTTACTTTATTATACTCGCTTGACTTTCACCGTAGGATCTTAATGGGTCATTCTTTATTTCCTCAACTCTAATTAATTTACTGTGAGTTGACAATGTTTCAGACTAATAACTAATAACTAACAAAAGTAAAATATGTGCAACAGACTGCCTGGCTATCGGCCTGGCTATCGGCTCTTCAGGAGGGACAGGCATCACAGAAGGGGTGGTGGCGTGGCTCTCTACATTAGAGAATCTTTTGATGTTGTGGAACTCCAGGCTGGGAATGATAAGGTTGAATCCCTGTGGGTTAGGATCCGTGGGAAGGCCAGCAAGGCTAGCATCCTGGTGGGGGTCTGCTATAGACCGCCGAACCAGGATGAGGAGATGGATGAGGAGTTTTATAGGCAACTGACAGAAGTTGCAAAATCGTCGGCGCTCGTGGGGGACTTCAACTTCCCGGACATATCCTGGAAACACAACACGGCACAGAGAAAGCAGTCTAGGAGGTTTCTGGAGAGCGTGGGAGATAGCTTCCTGACGCAGCTGGTCAGTGAACCTACCAGGGGTGGTGCCCCACTAGACCTTCTCTTCACAAACAGAGAAGGACTGGTGGGAGATGTGGTGGTCGGAAGCTGTCTGGGGCAGAGTGACCACGAAATGGTAGAGTTCTCTATTCTTGGCGAGGCCAGGAAGGGGACCAGTAAAACTGCTGTCTTGGACTTCCGGAGGGCTGACTTTGAGCTGCTCAGGACGCTGGTTGGCCGAGTCCCTTGGGAGGCGGTTCTGAAGGGCAGAGGAGTCCAGGAAGGCTGGGCGCTCCTCAAGAAGGAAATCGTGATGGCACAGGAGCGGTCCGTCCCCACGTGCCCAAAGATGAGCCGGCGTGGAAGAAGACCGGCCTGGCTCAACAGAGAGTTGCGGCTGGAGCTTAGCAGAAAAAAGAGGGTTTATAATCTTTGGAAAAAAGGGCGGGCCACTGAGGAGGACTACAAGGATGTAGCGAGGCTGTGCTGGGAGAAAATTAGAAAGGCCAAAGCTCTTCTGGAGCTCAATCTGGCTACTGCCGTTAAAGACAACAAAAAATCCTTTTACAAATACATCAACGCGAAACGGAGGACTAGGGAGAATCTCCATCCTTTACTGGATGCGAGGGGAAACCTAGTTACTAAGGATGAGGAAAAGGCTGAGGTGCTTAATGCCGCCTTTGCCTCAGTCTTTAGCGGCAATACCGGTTGTTCTCCGGACACCCAGTGCCCTGAGCTGGTGGAAGGGGATGGGGAGCAGGATGTGGCCTTCGCTATCCATGAGGAAATGGTTGGCGACCTGCTACGGAGCTTGGATGTGCGCAAGTCGATGGGGCCGGATGGGATCCACCCAAGGGTACTGAGAGAACTGGCGGAGGAGCTGGCCGAGCCGCTTTCCATCATTTATCGGCAGTCCTGGCTATCGGGGGAGGTCCCGGTTGACTGGCGGCTAGCCAATGTGACGCCCATCTATAAGAAGGGCCGGAGGGCAGACCCGGGGAACTATAGGCCTGTCAGTTTGACCTCAGTGCCGGGGAAGCTCATGGAGCAGATTATTTTGAGGGTCATCACGCGGCACTTGCAGGGCAAGCAGGCGATCAGGCCCAGTCAGCATGGGTTTATGAAAGGCAGGTCCTGCTTGACGAACCTGATCTCCTTCTATGACCAAGTGACGCGCTTGGTGGATGAGGGAAAGGCTGTGGACGTGGTCTACCTTGACCTCAGTAAGGCTTTTGACACCGTTCCCCACAACATTCTCCTCGAGAAACTGGCTGCTCGGGGCTTGGACTGGCGTACGCTTCGCTGGGTTAGAAACTGGCTGGATAGCCGGGCCCAGAGAGTTGTGGTGAATGGAGTCAAATCTGGTTGGAGGCCGGTCACTAGTGGAGTCCCCCAGGGCTCGGTACTGGGGCCGGTCCTCTTTAATATCTTTATTGATGATCTGGATGAGGGCGTCCAGTGCACCCTCAGTAAGTTTGCAGATGACACCAAGCTAAGTGCGTGTGTTGATCTGCTCGAGGGCAGGAAGGCTCTGCAGGAGGATCTGGATAGGCTGGAGCGATGGGCTGAGGTCAACTGCATGAAGTTCAACAAGGCCAAGTGCCGGGTCCTGCACCTGGGCTGCAACAACCCCAAGCAGAGCTACAGGCTGGGAGATGAGTGGCTGGAAAGCTGCCTGGCCGAGAAGGACCTGGGAGTATTGGTGGATAGTCGGCTGAATATGAGCCAGCAGTGTGCTCAGGTGGCCAAGAAGGCCAACGGCATCCTGGCCTGTATAAGAAGCAGTGTGGCCAGCAGGGCTAGGGAAGTGATTGTGCCCCTGTACTCGGCTCTGGTGAGGCCGCACCTCGAGTACTGTGTTCAGTTTTGGGCCCCTCGCTACAGGAAGGACATGGACGTGCTCGAGCGAGTCCAGAGAAGGGCGACCAAGCTGGTGAGGGGTCTGGAGAACAAGTCTTACGAGGAGCGGCTGAGGGAGCTGGGCTTGTTCAGCCTGGAGAAGAGGAGGCTCAGGGGCGACCTCATCGCTCTCTACAGTTACCTGAAAGGAGGCTGTAGAGAGGTGGGGGTTGGTCTATTCTCCCACGTGCCTGGTGACAGGACGAGGGGGAATGGGCGAAAGTTGCGACAGGGGAGTTTTAGGTTGGATGTTAGGAAGTACTTCTTTACCGAAAGGGTTATTAAGCATTGGAACGGGCTGCCCAGGGAGGTGGTGGAGTCACCATCCCTGGAGGTCTTTAAAAGACGTTTAGATGTAGAGCTTAGGGATATGGTTTAGTGGAGTACTTAGTGTTAGGTCGGAGGTTGGACTCGATGATCTTGAGGTCTCTTCCAACCTAGAGAAATCTGTGAATCTGTGAATCTGTGACTGACTAAATAATATTCCAATTTTCTCTAAACACCTGAAAGTTAAACTTGTCTTTCACACTGTGTCAATACAAAGAAGAGATATACTTGTTAGAGCTAACCAATTTTCCTGACTTCCAGTTTTTCCAAAACTAAGCTAATGCAAATGTCCCATTGCTGACAACTGTCCTAATTTCTAGCAAGACAGCTTCTAGTGCTTTTTCTTGCACTTCGACATACAGTACAATTTTCCAGCACAAAACTCTGATTAATCATATATGGTAGGATATTTGACTTGTCACAAAATTTAAAATATTTCTCAATGCTTCAGCATGTTATTATCTCAACAGAGTACATCCAAGTGTAATTAGGTGGAAAAAAAAAAAAACTCACATGAAAAAATCATTTTTGAATATTGCATGGATGCATACACTTTTTTATTTTTTTTATTTTTTTCTGATTCATTTCAAAGGACTAACGTAAAAGCTTGCTGAGATAACCATATACATTTTGATTTAGTGGAAAGACTTTCTCCTTGTCTCTCAGGGTCACCGCATAAGCTCTCAGACCAGAAATTCAGCCTACCCTGATCAAATGTAAGAATTAAATTCATCCCAAACTTTTGATATTGATAAATATCAATTTATGTAAGTGTCTATACTGAGATTCAAGTTTCTAACTCTGGTCATGGTCAGTAGAAAATAATGGTTTCTAGAGCATTTAAACATCATGTGAATGCTCATAAGCTCTAGATGTATATGGAAAGCAATCAAATGTCTGTGCCCAATTTTTTTTCCACTTATTGGGAAATACTTAAGGAATGAAGCTTTTAGGACAAGTCATTGTCTTCCTGTAGTATGTGTATATAGTATGTATACATATATATATATTAGGATATATGTGCACAAATATATACATATATAGTATATATGTACTTTAAGTATATAATAATATATATACTTATTAGTATATATATACTAATTGATATATATACTATATATATTAATATATACATATATATGCATACATTATGTGTATATATAATATATGTGTGTGTGTGTGTGTATATATATATAGTATTTTGGAACACTATAATTACCTGATTCATAATAATGATTTTTTTTTTTCTTTCTCATTCCAGATATTGATCAGGAAGCAATAACAGCATAAGTATGAATTTAAGTTTTGGAGATGGAGGGGAGATATATAAAGGAGACTGCTGTCTTTTCCATTCAAACATTGAATTCAAAAAACTAGCTATTTGTAGATCTCTGCCTTATACTGAACGTGGCCTCTGTCTGACCAGATTTAAAGTATTCTATCTCTATGGCAGCTGGTACTCACCTGGTTTTACATTTCCCTGGAACAATGACAAAAGAATGAAAAAAAAAATAAAAATAAAAAAGAGAGAGAGCAAGGATTAAGAGCTGTGAACACAGTTATGCCTCCTCCAGGTAGAAAGGAGAAGTTTTTTTCCATCATCATTCTCAACTCCTAATAAACAGATAGCACTTACAGGCTTGCATTTAGTCAAGAATTTTTGAAACTACAGCTTTTATAATCTTTGTTGGTGAAATGGACATGACCAACATCACTTCTTATTTGATCTATGAAATGGATATATTCTGCTCATCACAGAAAAGTGCAACATTAACATTGTAAGCAGTTCAATAGCAAATTGCAAAATTGCATCTAATAATGTTTGATTCAAAGTTTAAAAAAAAAAAAAAAAAGATAATGACCTTACAAAGGCTATCATTTGTTTCACTGCTGTTTTCAAGGCTAATAAAGGGAAGAGCATGAAATGGCTGTGTATGCATTGACATTATGACTGTATTGCAGTTTAATGCTCCAGAAACTCCTGTGAAGGAAAGATGTGGAGACCAGTGGAAGGAGATAATGATACCAATAAGTCTCCTTGAATATTATTATCACTAGAAATACATCCAGGAACATCTTCTAATTAAGAAATTATTATTAGAATCTTAGCCAGTCACTAGCACTAATTCTGACTGCTCATGTGCCATGAGATTGTCCTAGAGACACTAAATCAGCATTTACCAAAATGGTGCAGAATAATTTTTCCCTGCTTTGTCTACAGAAACAACAAGCATGCTCCTGGTTTATTGCATCAACCTCATTATGATTTCCAATTGCTTTAAAGGAAGACACTAATATCCAAGTACCTTTTTCATATAAGAAATTATTTCAAAGCAAATCCTGATAAGAAAAATAGACATAGTATTATAGCTTAGATAGCTAATAAATATTTGTTAAATCCCCAAATATTGAGTCTATAACACCAAAACAAATTGCCCAATAAATGAGTTTCTACTCTTTGACATTTGACAAATTGGTAGATGGCTGAATTTTTCCAGTGTCTAGATCTGATTTAAATTCTAATTTTGAACAATCTTGCAATAAATTATCTTCACTAACATGAGCTTTTAGAGCAAATTCAAGGTGCAAAGATGTTAGAAAACTAGTGTGCCTGTACTCCTGAAAGCATTATCCAAACGTAAATCTTCTCCCAACAGGGATTTTTTTTCCTTCATCAGCTTTGACATATTTTGAAATTTAGTATATCTGTAATGATGTTGTAAGGATTAACCAACTTGATGCTCTTTCCATTCACAGTTCTATAGAAAAGGAATAAATATGTTGGACTCAGAAAATGACATTACATTGTTACCTTCAGAGTTGCAGAAGCTTCCAATCATTTGGACAATTTCAACTTTAATGATCAGAATTCATTTTAAATTTTCAAAAAGAAAGAAGAAATATAACATATAGGTCCATATTATTAATAAAAATAATATAATAATGGTATGTTCTTTATTTCATTGTTTTTTACAAACTGTTACATGTTACATGTTAGATTTGAACTGTAGAAGCTTTGGAAGGGAACAGAGAACTGAGCATAGTTAAGCCAGAGGTGGATCTTCATCAGTTCAAATGGGAAACCGGGGGCAAAAGGAACAGAGTTATCTGCTGGTCAGAACAATAGAAGCAATAGTGCAGGAATGTTTTATTCTCCTCTGTCATTGGCATCCTCTACAACACTGGACAAAATCTTTACTGTTTGGGTACCTCTGTCATCACCCTCCATGAAGCTGCAATGATGCCTGCCAACTCACTTTTAGTTCAATTCTGAAAAGAATTCTGGGATGCTCAGATAAAGGAAGCAGTAGGAAAACTGAGCAGAAGTAGTGGTAGCATTCATTTAGAAAGTCTAACCAAAGGCACTGCCTAAATAAGCCAACAGAATAGAAAACAGACAGAAGTCTAAGAAGAAAATTGACAGGAAGACTAAGATACAAAATTAGGAAGAGTTCTTTCCTATGTAGAAAGGCAATGCTAAAAATTGGGAAATAGATTCCTAGAGGATTAGTGCAGCAAAATCAGACAACTATGCAAGAAAAAATAGGAGCCATCCTCCATTCAAAATACGTCTGCACTAGATTCCAGTTATTGCAATATGAATCTTTAATAAAGTAGCCACTGCACTGAGGCAGAACTCTACAACTCTTCCTAGCAAAGTGCTTCTGTACCTGCTGTATAGTAAACATAAATAATCTCATGGACTCTGCTGGACTTCCTAACAATCAAAAAAATTTTTTTAATTTTTTTAATATTTTTTATTTTTATATATTTTTTATTTTGTAATAAAATATGCCACATTTCAATGTTAGAATAGAGAGATAATGCAACGCACAACTGCTCAGACCCTGGAGACTAAGGAACCTGAGACTGAAAATACAAGCCTGAAAAGAGACGTATCAAGAAATATTTTAATTTTAGAATATATACACAAAATGTAATTGTAAATCTAGTTGTTTTGTTTCATTTTTTCCCTTTTTCATAAAGAAGAAAGTTATTATATATGCTAAGCTAGGAACTTTTTTTTTTTTTCATACAAGATTTCTGCAGTCAAAATGGTTTACGCAAAAGGAGTCCTAAAGTTTGCTTGAAAGCCTGAACTTTTGCTACTTCCTTATGCTTGTTTGAGTGACAGTATGATATTATTCTGAAGGTTGCACAGTGACTCTTTGATCTCAAAGCTCGTAAAGGCTGCCTCACATGTGCGTGTTCTAATATTCGCACATAATCTGACTTGAACTTCAAGGTTGTAAGACCTTGGATTTGTGATTTGCAATTCAAGTGTCTCAGAAAAAAATCAGCTTAGACTTATTAAGTGTTGTTGTAAAGCTAACACAAGCAAGTTTTTTAAGAAGCTTTGAAAGTTCTGTCCAGAAACTTTGCCAAAGCAAATACATACTTGTTGTGGCTTAGCCACAACTCCCAGCTGCTCACACACTAAACGCAGGTGTGATGAAGGAGAAAATTAGAGAGGTTAAAGTGAGAGAACTCATGGGTTGAGATAAAGACAGCATCATAACTAAAGGAAAAGTTACACATGCAAGCAAAGCAAAACAAGAAATTCATTCACCACTTCCCATCAGCAGGCAGATGTTCAGCCACTTCCAGTAAAGCAAGGCTCATCATGCATAACAGTTTCTCGGGAAGACAAATGTTGTCAATCCCCAAATTGTCCTTTCCTCCTGCCTTACCCCAGCTTTTACTGCTGAGTATAATGTCATATGGTATAGGACATTCCTTTGGTCAGACTGGGCCAGTTGTCCTGGCTGTGTCCCCTCCGAGGTCCTGGTGCACCCCCAGCCTCCTCACTGGCAGAGCAGCACAAAAAGCAGGAAAGTCCTTGGCTTTGTATAAACACTGTTCTGCAGCAACTAAAACATCAGTGACTTATCAACACTATTTTCGTCAAAAATCCAAAACACGTCATTGTAAAGAAAATTAACTCTGTTCCAACTAAAACCATGTCAATACAGTAAGTCAGCTGTACTACCTTGGGGTGCCCTCGGTCTCCTTTCCCCTTTGCCACTTTGTAAGGAAACCACTCAAGACTTTAAGCTAGAGTTAATCAAAATAATAAAACATTCAAGCATGTAACCTAAGAAAATAGGACAGAAGAATTTACTCTTTCAGCTGCGTACTGTAGCTCGGCCCCTTTATTGCTATATGTTGTCTTAACTGCAAGACAACTTGGGAACCCTCAAGCAAGGACAGTCATGCAGTGCATTGTGCAGTGAAATAATAGTAAAAGAGCTTAAATTAAAGAGGTACTAATGCTCAATCCTGAAAGTAACACAAATCATCCTCAAATGACCTGGTGTTTGCCTGTGCCAATCCATCTTTCAGAAGCCCAGCCAAAACTGACAGAAGAGGTCCTCTGAGGTTTGTCCAGTCCAGTTTGGCATCAGTAATATCCTCAGTAGAAGGTGACTACAACGTGGGAACAAGGCTGTACCAAATCACAAAAACTGTACACTACTCTGCGGAAAACAGGAATGGTTGAGTCCACAATCACCTCTATACAAATCAAGATATGCCAAAGTCCACTCAGACTGAAATACTATTCTATTTCTTCCCCACTTTTCCATCTCTCTGCACTGTCTCATTTGGCCTTCTTCACATTTTACATTGTTATCCTTTCTCAGTCACTGTACAAAGTTATGAAGTCACTATCAGTTTGTATTTGATCACTGTTCTATCTTTATTTTAAAATTAGGAGTAAGCATCGTTAGTTTTCTTAAATACTGTCACAGGTATAGATTAAATATAATGAGTTCTTGCCATTCAAATCTTTATTTCCTAAAGAGAAAATGCATTTGAAGAAACAACATATATATTTGAATGTTGTACTTGAAAGTAAATAACGGAATCCAAAAAAGAGTACTAGGTATACACAAGGGAAATGATTAATTATGGCTCTTTTGAGATTTAAAACCTTCAGCTTTCTTGTTTTTATTTTCTTAAATGCTCATAGTAACAGTGTACTGGATGTTAGTAACTTTCTTCTAAAGCATATTATTAAGCAAGTCAAAAACCTTTTTACTTTTTGTAGAGATCAGTTTAAAGAAAAAACATACTAAAACCCTGAGGATCATGTGTAGCAAAAGGTCCTTAACAATTTAAGACAATTTCTGAGACATCAGAGAGTAGCTTACCATTACAACATTCAGTGTCGCTAAGACTGGAAGGATGAATGCTAGAACTGGAAGATGTATAATAATAATTTTATAAGTAAATTATTCCTGTGTTTCAATAACAACACCAAAAACAAAAATCAGAAATGAAATCTTCACAAACAGCAGGATACAACTAAAACCAATACAATGAACAATGAGATAAAAGTAAAGGTCGGAATTACAATCAGATTATATGGAGACTTTACGGTAAGAGATGATTATACTTCTTGCCTTTGCATAGAACCAATCGATAAGCCATCCGCTTTATGTTTCTAAAGGTACAAATCACATATATCTTTATCTACTTTTATTGGATAGCTGTAGTACGTGACCTTAATTCTTTTGGAGGAACAATGACATCTTGTGATCTGTTTTTTTCCAAGCAGAAAATCAGCTTGTGGCCCCACGCAACCCAGAACACAGTAATTCAGAGGTTCAGCCCAGAATTTTATCCTAGTGACCCACACCTTGAGGCAGAGGAGCTGGGGAATTAATTCATCTGCCAGAGGTCTAGGAAAGCTAGTTTCCAGTAAAGTCTGTGATGTTCACTACATCCCCAAAAGTACCATATGGCTTAAAATGTCTGTTTCATTAATGGAAATACCTGCATATTTGAAGTTATGAAAAAGGTATGTGTTTTCCATTTTCTCTAAGGAGGTGGCCCAGGATGAAAACTTTTAGCAGAAAGCAGGTTTTGCAGAGGAATTTAGTAGGAAAGTATTAAATATTGATATCACATGATCACTGACTCTTCAAGTTCACAATAGGAAACAAACAAGTTACCATTTTTATTAAAGACTTTGTTACAGGGGATATTGGCTGTTTTCCAAGCCTCTTCTCTGCAAGGTGTCTTTAAAAAATTACACATCTTTTTCTTTGTTAAAATAAATAAAATGAATTAAGTGAACAAATAAATAACAGTTCAAAGCTTTATAAATAACTATCTCATGCAACGGAGATGAAATTCAAGTTTAAACGTAATCGAATATTTCATATTTATGGAGATTATTATGCATCTTTATATCAATTTTTGTACTTTGAATATTTTATATGTGTGTATATCAAAAAGCTAACAAAAATAAATACATTTTTGATATTATACTATAAAATGATTTTTAGATAAATTTAAATACATCAATATCTATTTCATTTATATATATACATTTCTATATGTGTTTTATACAACATAATTTTATAAGACATTTATAAGAACTGTTCTTTGTAGTTAATGTTTCAAAAGTAGGTCTACGTTTTGAGTGATACTTCCATATCTTTACATTTTTCTGAAAGATTGACACTGAACTTGGGTGTCAAGATTTATGTGCTAGTGCCAGTCAAAGGAAATAAATTTCTGCAGATGTTTAGTAATGTAGGTATCTATGTCCTGTTGTTAATGTTAGGAAACATGAATATGAGTTGTGATTAGCAGTTTCCTAAGAGTCATTTATGACATTCAGTTTTGCAACTCACACAATTCAAACTTATCTAGAACAAATTCTTGGTACTTCTTGAGGAAGTGCACATAACTGACAGCTTCTCTCCTGTAAATCATGAGGTAATATGGTAGGGTATGCTATAAATCCAAAAATGTTTTCAGTGAAGAAATAGTGGAACTATTCTGACTTCTCTGGTAATTTGCCAGTAGCAGGTTGCTTGCTCCCCACAGGGAGTTTCATTTTAACTAGGTTACCTTGCCGTAAGTCCTGCACTGCTGCAGTTAGCTGAGATATCTGCTGCTTCCCAGTATCCGAACCAGGTGCAGTCAGTCAGCTGAATAGCTCTCGCCTAACGTACCATCTGCACTATACGTGAACAGTCACAACAAGTAAGGTATCTAAGGCAGGATATTTTAAATGGTGCTAGAGACTTCTGTCTATGTACCTTACTTGTTTCCATTGTCTTCTGGGAGCAGGAGAAAACAGGTGTATTTGTCCTGCTTATGATTCCAGTATAAACTCTAAGTCATGTAGACACCAAATTATTGTGTAATCCAAAATTACACAATAATTAAATAATCTGATAACTCCTAATCTATTATAGGGATGGGCTCTCTGACTTTGTTCCCCCATTTCCTGTTCTAAGTTCCAAGATGGTTTCGTCAGGCACACTTCAAAAACAAGTGCAAAGTGCATTAAGAAATGTCCCAAACCCACCTAGCACAATGGGACCTTTTACAGAAAATTTTACAGAAATAAGAGATTTGAGTAACAAAAATCATCAGGCCATTAAAAGATATTTAGTTTTATTTTCAGAGATCTATATTTTGTCATTTATTTTTCATCCTTCTGTATTTTGATTCTGCAAGAAGGATCAAAATAATTAAACAGACATGGAGAATTGAATTTTGCACAAAAGGAAAAGGGATATGTGAAAGTAAAGTAGGCAAATGGATCAGACTGGTTATTCAGTTAGTATAGTTAGTAGCAGCTGATGTCCTTTACAAAAAAAAATTCATCATTTAACTGTTCCCTCCTTTCTTTGTTAAAAGATAGTCATTTATAAATGACAGTGCTGTGAAACACCAGCACTGCAAGTTTTAGCATGCTATGATACTTCCCAGCTCAGCCTGAACTCTGACAAAATTCTTGGAGATTTTCTATATTGGAAGCTAACTGTGATAATCATTTATTAATTAACACAAAAGGTGAGATATAAAGGATACGAAGACATGTGTCATTAAGGGAAGAATCATAACTTCAGTGTCTTGATGATATGTGAAGGTCATATACGAAGCAAATTTCCCTAAAATGTGTGTAACACATGTTTACAACAGTTTTATCACATGTATTTACAGTATTACATTTTTAACTGACATGCCATATTATTTCAACTCACACAATTTAAGGTATATTTAATTTTTGTCTTTGGAGATATTTTCTCTTTCTTAGATGATCAAAATTATTACAGTTGTAAATGTCCCCCATTGTTGACATGTTTTAATATGTGAAGTATCACTATCCCTATTTTATAAGTAGTGAGGTTGAGAGGGTAAGAGGCAGATCCACAATATTACTTAGGAATATATATTAAACAAAAAAAAAAGAGTTTAAATTCACCTTTAAATTTCCACCTCTGCACAGCCCTAGCTTTCTAAAGAACAGTTATACTCTTTAATACCTTAGTGTTTACTTTGGCAAGTTCGACGTATTCAAAGTCGTCTCTGTATCTTGCCAGTCTCAACAGATCTTAGTGTCCTGCTTCCATAACCAGAAACTATAGACTAGGCTATGGATCAATGATTGCAAATAATGGAATCCCCAAGGCTTGAAAAGTTACTGGTCATTAGCCAAGACACATGAGCTATCATTTTCCAGATCACTTCAATTGCAACTGAAAACAACTTAAATTAAGACACTTCACCGTGTGAAGGGCATGTGTACAGACTTTCAAAAAAAGCTAAGAACTCAACAGCTAGGTATCAAGACCATTTCAGTCTCCTTTTTTTTTTTTTTCTTTCAAAACAAGATTTAAAGAACTGTAGCAAGAAATTGCAATCATTTTATTCTAAATTGAGACCACTAGAATTCAGACTTCTTTGAACATGACAAATGACTGCCAATAAATGATTATCTGTAATTATGAAGTACCTCTAAAGTACCTGGAAAGGAAATGAGATGTAGATAAGACAGAGAGAAGACTGACATTCTAGTCTCATTTTGTGAAATATGTAGTATTTCAGCCTGCATTTTGAGTATATACTTGACTACATCCTCCTGAACAAATTGTAACCAACGTGTTGGATTGAACTGTTATTGTGAAGTGTCTGGGTTTTAATAAAGAAAAAAAAAAAAAAAAAAAAAAAAACAGCTTTGAATGACTCCTGCCTAACAGAAAGCCTAAAGGATGCTTGTAGTTCCCAACTCTTTTCTGTCTTAAATGGAGAAATATCAGTGGATCAATTACAAGAAGAAGAAAAGCAGAGAAAAATACTCATCTCATACAGAGCCTAGACCTAAAGATTCACAGAAAACTTTAGAAGACAGAGTACACAGATGTTTACTGTTTTTACACTGTATCAAAAGGAAATTGTGGATGTCTTCATGCCTGCTCACAACTCACTTATTTCCAAAAACGAGTTTCTTCATTCTTGACTTTATCTGCCATGTTTCCAAAGGCAGTTATGTTACAGACTGCTAACAAGAGTGGAACTCAAAAAATTGTTTGTAACAGACTAGACATGCTTAGGAAAACTCAGTATTCATCTGGAGCCGTTAGCATGACTTTTATGCACCAAAGAAGAAACACCAACTAAGGAAAAAGAATGTTATCCATTACCACAGTGGATATGTTCCACTGCCACAGTGGATATGGAACACAGAATGTTCATCTTTAAGGTGAGGATAAACAAGAGAATGTGACTCTGTAGAGCTTCTATCATTTCCATTTGTGTTATCCATTTTGATATAGGAGTATGATATTAAACTTCTGATTTATGAACATGTCCAGTGCTTACCCATTCTTTTAAATCCGATTTCTATTCCATGCCTTTTCAATACTATTCTTCCATATCATTGGTACAACATTTGTCAACATTGGTGTCATTGGTTATATTATTTCCTATCATTTTTTATGTTGTTACTCTGTAACTGAAATTCCTATACTCACAACTCTCAATATTAGGTCACAGGTGTCTTTTCCTGAAAAACAGGGTGTAGATTATCATAGTGAGATGACAACCTTTGCAGTTCATGGAATGGGGTGTTCTTCCCATCATGGCACACCCATCTGCCTGGCCAACTGAACATCCTCCCACACAGACTGAATTCAGCTGTATTGATAAGACAGGTGTAGAAGGTATATGAAATATTGATAAATGTTAAAAAGAAAAAAAAAAATCAACAATTGCATAGTCTAAAAAGCAATGGATTTCTATTGGTCTTGACTGCTCTTTTATGTGTAAACTCCAATGAGATTTCATGGTGAGACATGAATTTTTTAGGATTCCTGATTAAATTTGAAAATCCATATACGATTATACATCTTCTAAAATGTCTGTGCCACTAGGACATCCCATGGGTCCCAGATATTTTATAAAGTCAGTTCAGAACTGAGGCTTGGTACTGCAAAACCATTTCTTTATGCAATGACTAAAGCTTATTTTCTAAAGAATAGTAATGTCATGGCCTTATGAAGCGGACACTGTCATTGTTGAAATATTTATCAGATCTCAAAAATATTAAAAATCAAAAGCTGACCACCATTCATCCATACTCAGAGATCCTACATAGAATCAGCTCTCTGAGTGGTATACAGCTATAAGAGAATACCAATTTGAATCTAGTGACAGTGATTTATATTTTCCTATCCAGAATCTTATTATTTATTTAAGCATATCTTAGGATCCAGAACTACTACTGAAATTGTTTCAGTTGTATTGATTGTCTTTACAGCACTGAGTACTTCTTATCTATCCAACTCTGCTGTTCTGTAATTAGACACTCATCATGAGAAATGACGCACTTCAATTTAATTAGCTTTGAAAAACATCCGCATTAATCTGCCGATATTTTTTTGTGTAGAATGCCGAAGTACTCTTACAAATATGTTACAAAGATATGTTTTTACCTTTACTTTGTTGTTTCTTGGGTTGTTTTCTACATTACAATTCTAGTGCAGAATCATAGCTGCTAACAGGTATTTTTCACTGCAAAAGTATTTTATTTAATTATTTAATTTCTTCCCTATTTAAAGGACCCATATTATTTATTTAATTAGCATTCTGTTGTAATTAATTAAATGCTCATAAATCAATTAAAAGGTGCTTACCTTTTTTTAGTTCAGTAACTTCAAAAGAGCCTTATGAGAAATGGCAACATTTGCATAGTTCAGAAAATCTTATCGTCACTTCAAAAGCCATGTTGGAAACACAGTACTCTGTCCTCAGCATTGCGCTGCAGTCCTGCATAGCACAGCAGACAGCTGAATTCATGGATTCTCCTTTGTGAAACCAGTAATCACAGCAAATTTACTTGGCATTCAGGCAGATGGTCTCTGCTCTTCTGTGTTTATGCCATGATAATTACTCCCATGGAAGAACAAAGAGGACTCCAACAACGGCATCTTATTGATGTACCATAGATCAGCATTTCAAACTTTCTCCTTTTCTGTGTACATTTGTATATACATAGTTTCCAGCAAGCACCCGACCCACCACGTTTAAAGACCCTCAGAAACAACATGGAACTATTCTGCAGCTATCTGGCTCCTAATTCTCCACACACAGAGTTGACCTGCTGTCTTTCCCAGGATCATGCAATCTTTAGAAGCCCAGACAATGAACCAGTCTTCTCACTAAAAATATAATAATAATAAATACAGGGTTTTACATCAGAAAAAACTTTCTCAAAACTGTACATAAAAGCTCTTTCCATTGTTAGATTTCACCAGCTGGGACAGAATGGAAAGCAGTCATACACAACAGTTCCCAGATCTATTGCAGTTCTCTATTTTTCTCATGAGCTGCCTGGAAAAGAGTACATAGGACTTGCCAAGCCTGACAAGCTTTTTGCTATTGTAGCCTAGAGACAATGAGATGTGCCTTGGGACCTATTTGCCTATAAACCTTTTCTTTTGAGTCTAGTGAGATTGATGCTTACAAAAGCTTTGGTCAGTAATTTTAAGCTTTAAATTTGGAAAGAAATAAACTGAAGATATAGATGAAGGCTATCACTTTCAAAAATGTTAATTGCCACTGCTGAGAAATGTCTAGGATAAAGAGAAATAATGAGCAGCATTTTTCGTAAAAGCAAATTGGATGATTATAACCATAGGCTTGATCCCAAGGATTTCTGTGTCTGAGTTTCTATGCGATTAATAAAAGCACAGGACTTTCAGATTTCTTAAGAAGTGCTGAAACAGTTGGTCAAAGCAATGATCTGTTTATCAAAACAGTATACTTCCTCACATGAGAATGTTATCACATTTGTTATGTCACTATGACAGGCATTAGCTTAGGAAATATATTCTAAAGGTATAAACTCCTATAACATCCTCACCCACTTTTTTACTCCACTCTCATCCATATTTACAATTGTTCTGATACCCAGGAAGAAGGGCAGTCTCAAACACTTCCTTACATCATGTGGTAGAAACTTCATTGCACAGGTTGAGTGTATCAGTTTATCCTAAAGAGAAAGAAATAATTAGGCTATCATTCTTGCTTAGGTCCCTTCAGCTAGAACCAGGACATTTTGGTAGGAAGAAACATCCTGAATGCAGTTTAAAAATCACACAGCAGCCAAAGTATTAAAACAGCAGCACAACAAATTGTTTTTTTCCCTCCATGTCTCTCTTGCACTTGATGCCAGTGAGAGGGCATTGTGACTGGAACATAAATATTTTTGTCAGAGAAGATCCTTTTTGGTCCATGAAGCACCATTTCTACTTAGAGTATCGTGAAAGAGGGATATACAGTCTGAAAACACAGTTTATGCATAGCATATGTTCAACAGTGTGTGATTCAGTAATTCGTTATAACTTGACAGGAAAGAATGTGTTGTTCTAAGGACAGCGTGTTGGTCTAGAACTGTTCTCCATTATTAGGATACAGGGTGAGAAACACAACCCTTAAACAAAACTGGTGCATAAATCTGACACAGCCTATGCAGCTGTTGAGAAGTGTTAGTGTATGAGAGGGAAGCAGTAGAAACAATACAGAATTAGCAGAATAAACAATAGCGTTGAGAAGGTACCCCAAGAGATTAATTTTGCTTAAAAAAAAATAGGGACAAAAAGACTTTTTTATTATTTATTTATTCCTACTTGGGTTTAAGGAAATATGTTCTTTCTATTCGAATAAATGACACTGTGAAAAATATTAACATCAATGCATCAAAGTTTCTTCCCAACAGTGACTTCTTGCAGTAACCTTAAGGGCCCTGCTGGTTCATTGAATTTTGCCCACTGAACCAAGTTGCCATATCACAGATTTTCAGAGAAATAATAAACAACATATTTAAGGCATTTAGCATTTTGCTTCTAATGCTTCTGTTTCTTTGTTTTTCTAATAGTCATAAACTTCCAAGTTACATTTATTTTAGACCAGTTCTTATTCTGTTAATGTTAACCTTTTACTACAGAAGCTCTCCTTTCCCTTTTGTGCTTACCTTCTGAAATATTTATAGGAATTTGTCATACCCATCTCAACATTTAATTTACAGTAATATACAAACCAAAACCTTTAAATTTGCTGTCATGAGCAAGCTCTCCTTTCCCCTTATCTTTCTTGTAGTCCTTCTCAGGTAATGTTCCAGGCTGAAATCCATCTTTCCTGAATGTGACTTGAGCTGTATGCAGTACTTCAGATTTAAGTTTCACCAATGCCCTGTAGGAAACCATTGACTTTATTTCAGCTGTTCAAGAAATGCTTTTCCTGATTCATCCTAGGGTTACATAAAGAGTTTATACTCTCAGAATGTTAGCAGTCAGATATGAGTCTGAACTAGCTAGTTACTACTTACAGTTTGTTCTCTATGGCCATCACTTCTAACTCAATCAGGATACAGATGAAACAAGTGTGATCAGATTGCCTGTACATTTTTTTTATTGTTGCATTTAAACCATACTTGTACCATTCTTACCCTTCACTTAGTTGTTTTTCTTCATGCTTTTCTATATTAATGGTGTTTTCCAATTTTGTCGTCAGAAATCCCATCAGTATTCCTGTTTTTTCTTAAGATAATTAATGAAACATTAAGCGTGATCTGTCCAAAAAACAATCCATGAAAAATTCTAAATTTGACTTCTTCTCTCTCTTTTTTTTTTCTGTTTTGTTTTGTTGTTGTTTCAAAATTACTCATTCTCTTTCCTTTTTAATTCAGTTGTTCTTTATGATGCATCTACAATCCTCCATCTTCATTAACAGTTTTCCATATGGAATTCATAAAGTGTAGCTAGACAAGATCTACTGTGTCTCCTGTGCCTTGAACTGAATTAAATACCATTGAATTCTGGTGCAATCACCCCAGTTTAAATAATTGTTGTATTTCAAACCAGTTCTCTCTTTATTTAAATTCTATGTTTGGAATGATAATTTCGTTCAATATTTGTTATCAAGTGGTGTATACTATTGATGAAATGTTATCAGCTTTGTGTTCAACCAGTTGTGGCTTTCCTCCCCAACTTGTATACAACCAGTATGTTTAATATTGTATGCTATCACTCTCCTCTGAAAAAAATGATCACCCTTATTGAAAATAAGGCACAATAGTCTCTTACCTTTGATACATCATCTTATTTTTTTCTCCTATTCTCAGTACATAATGGCCTTCTTTCTTGTTTGTTTACTTTTTGTTTTATGGAAATAAAAAGCCTTCTGTTACTAGTTTTAAAGGTTTGCACCTATAGCAGTTCCATATATTTGAGATTATCCATATTTCTGATCTTTAAAAAATGCTTCTTTTGTGATGAATATTGTTCTTATGTATGTACACGTAGTGTTACGTTGTTTGATGCTTTTTTGTTGTTGTTGGTTTTTTTTATCTCGCCATTTTTTACACCTCCTGAGAGGACTATTTTCTCAGATTTTAACAAGTTCTTTCCTACATACTTTCTGCTTCTTTTGAGGTACAGATTCCCGGGAGTTTCAGCACCTAATCTTACAGAAGTGCAGTGGTTTTTAGCATTGCAAACTGTCATTCATGGTAAATATTCTTGCCATCCTTCCACAATCTTGACCAAAACTTATTGTTTCTTCTACATTATCTATGTTCATTTCATTATAATCTATCAGAACACAAACTTCTGATGAGCATTAGTACTTCCTATCCTGGCAAATGCATGCAAGTGCATGTGTTTCCACCATCATTAATGTACCTCCATGTTTTAGTTCTACCTCTAGTGTCAACTATCAACTATATCACTATCAACTATAATGTCAACTATATCACTGTCAACTATAATGTCAACTATGAACTATAACACTATCAATTGTAGTTCTATAACACTATCAATTGTAGTTGGCAAGACTTCTGGCACCTGTGTGCTAATATTTCTATTTCTAATTTTCTCATTTGTTTAATCAACCTTATCATACACTTTAGTGTTCATAATAGCTCTTTTTGCCTCTTCTGGGAACTGTAATTTATGCCAAGTGCTAGCTCAGTAGATTCTTCTCACAACAGGTACTGAAACAAATATTTCATGATTTGTCAGCCTAACATCCCATAAGATTACAGTTAGCTCTGAGGTCCATCATTCAGGAAGAGTCTTTTCTTCAGGAATGTCTCCAAAAGCTGAAGATCCCATAACACCCTTACAGCAATAATCAATATGATAAGACAACCTGACTATTGAAATAAATGAAGGACTGCCAATTAATGTTTTAGAAGGAACAAACTGTGCTAGCAGCTGCTCAATAGTTAAATTCTGCAGAAAGTCCTCATTCCTAGTTCAGATGATGTAATGGTGTGAATTAACTCATTGATCTTTCACTTCAGTCAACCTGAAATAACATTCTTCAGTTGTGGGTTTTGATTCTGCTAAATCTTTTCCTGTTGAACAGCAGAGTAAGATAGAATATATATTTACTCTGTAAAGTAGATATAGATCCAATTATATAGATATTGATACATAAATATAGAAACATTACCAATAACATGGGAATTTGCCTACATCAGGAAATTCTTCATAAGTTCCATAACTCATTATTAAAAGTTGCTGTAAGGGAATGACCTGGAACCATATTGGGACCGAACTTATGCAAGGCAGTGTTTTTTTATATATTTCAGAGTGAACATTTGTTGGTATCACTCAGGGATTATGCAATTGACTATTGATTTTAGTCTCTCTTGTTTTTCTTTATAAACACTACATAAACCACCCTTTAAATTTTTGGCATTGTAAAGCATGGTCTTGACTAGCAAAACTGAAAACATCAAAGAACAGAATCTGTGAAAAGTAAGAAATGTGCAGGCATGTCAGTCACAAAAAGCACATGCTCCTGCAAAATTCCAGCTGGTATAAAATGAAAATAATGGTAAATGATCTCTGTATAATAAGTAAATATATATACATATATATATAGCAGTCTGATTTCCTAAAACTAATCTAAATATTTGATCAATTATTCAAAAAAGAAGAAAATTAAGTTCAAAATATTAATGAGGAAATTAATACATCAATTTACTATAAGAAAAATAAGAAGGTTTGGTCATTTATGTGTCTTGTACTATGTTCTTAAACTTCCAGAGCAATATATTCAACTGAGAATTACAACGGAAAAAAAAAAAAAAAAAAAAAAAAAAAGCAGCCCTCAATTCTAATACAATGTAACATTATCTAATAGTAAACTGTTTAATGGTCATGGGAAAAGGAAATCCAATATTTTTTACTACAGTGATAGTCAAAAGCTTATTCTTCTTTAACTGACCTGTATATATTTGATACACCCTATATTTGATACACCTTTTTTTTTTTATGATGTTGTTATCACTGGCTTTGCAAGTTCTTTGGTGTGGTTGGTTGGTTTTTTGTTTTGTTTTGTTTTTGTTCAGGTTGTTTTGATTCCTTCTGACTGAATCTGGAAATAAGTAGGTATTCATTATTTGTTATATAATCATCCATGCTGGCCATTGACACAGGGAGCAATCCCACTGTGCTAGATGGTGAACATATATATCATGAAATAACAACCCTAGCATGGTTTATAACTCAGTGAAAATTTCCACAGTTTCTTTAATTTCAAAACACACAAGAACAGTATAGAAAAGGCAGAACAGTAGACTGGACTGATCAATGTTCTTATTTCTGCTTTTCTTTTATTATTCAGGTGGGTCAGAAAAAAATGGCAATCAGGTTCATAAAGGGAGAATATTTTGAAACAAATCAAAACTCACATCTGAATATAAACCTAAAAGCCAATTGTATATTACATTTTGGGGGTCCTATTTATTAACCGATCCTTGATATGCACTCTAAACTTTGAAATAATTAGGTTTGTGTTTCCATTATTACTATGTTAACTGTTAAATAAGACAGACAGAAGGCTGAATAAATCATCCTTCACCAAAACATTTTTATGTACACCTACACAAAGTATTCTGCATAAAGTATTTTTTTCCACTTGTTTCTCCTGAGATAACAATATTTCTAGGTGTTATTTCAAAGTTTCTAGCAGCACTGCTTCTGGTTTATTTCTACATCATAACAGCTGGCAGTGCTATCCGTTCACTTGGCACACAACAAGTGTAGAACTATTATAAATCACATAATCAAAGTCATTGTTAAAATCACATGCACACACATACACACACACACAGAGTCATCAGTCTTATGGGGATAGTACTGTCCTGCCTGTTGAAGAAGGGTCACAAGGGAAATTTCCACAGCTGGGACACAGCATGGAGCTATTTTGAATTTCACTCAATGATATCATATGAAAGTAACTTTATTGTGCCAAACCAGACAATGTGAAGCTAATAATGGGTATCAAGGAAGAGAAGTGCTGCCAGCAAATCCTTATGAAGAATCTCAGTCAAATATGCATTAAGTATCCGAGATAGGAACACCAAATAGCTTGGACAATATATGAAATGCAACTATTCAGAGCATATAATAATGCTATGGTTACATTATACACACTTTTAAACCACTACATAAGTGGTCTTTCAAAGAAATTGTAGCATTCACTGGAGGAAGAAACAGTCTAAATAATTCATCAAAGCATGAAGTGAACTGCTTTTTACATCCTGTGCACTGTATTTTTTGAAGTCCTCTGACAAACATTTTGTTCAGCTGCTATGAGGAAAAAGTCAGAAGTGATTGTAGTTCCTGTCTCTTGGTAGCTAATTCTTTTCTGTTCCTCTTTTCTTTCCTAATAGATGAACACAGAAAATCCTTTAAGAGCTTTTGATTGGCACAGTATCAAAAGGTAGAGATTTTAAAACCCAGAGATCGCCAGAAAGTTGTCACAGTTCACTGATCTTCTTTTCATTCTTTCATCTCCATGACGTTTACTACCATTATGTTCCACAGGACTCTTTAGCATGCACCATGCAACAAAATGCATCGGAAACTTTTGGGTTAGTTGATTTAGGGAATAACCACTGTTAATTTGAAATATATCTAGCTGTTCAAAGAGCATAGCACAGCAATGAAGGCATCCTCACATGACCAGGGAAGGAGAGTTTCTGTCATGTTTAAAAAAGGTGTTTGGGGATCATTTATCCATATGCTTAGCTGCTATTCTAGCAATCACATTGATGCATTAGAAGTGGATATAGTATCTCAAGCTAATTCTGGAAATACAAAAGCTAGTTTCAATTGCAGTGGCAAAATATCTTTTAGTAAAATACCACCGCTAAATTATAGAGCCATAACACTATTTCCACATACAGGTGATAACAACCGCCATTACCATGTAACTTATAATAATAAATTCTATTGCAACTGACTTCTTCACTGACTTCCAACATACTGTGTTTCATCATGCAGTAGTGTGAATGTCCTTTGCAGCAGCAGTTGCATTCACACACAGACATAACCATATCTTAGTACAAACTTGAGTCATGGACAGTCAGTCCTTCATTTCCACACATTTGGTTGCAACATATTTTTCTATCTACCAATCCAACAATTAGTGTCTCCTGCAAAGTTTGCTAATCCACCACTTAATCTTAAAAAGCCAAGATTTTTCATGAATTTATACTGTCACCAGGAATTTTATCAAACATCTGACCAAATGTCAATCTCAAATTTGTTCTCACAAAACAAAAAAATTTATTCCTCCATGTTGGCATTCAGGGAATTTTTATTAATGTGATTATTTTCTGCTTGAAAGAGGAAGAAAAAAAAAAAGTCAGGAAAAGCAATTTTTTTTTCAGGTATGATGACAAACCATGAAAAATACTAAAAAGAAAACATGAACAACGGATTATCACAGACTTAGGTACTCTGCAGATCTATTGAGAAGTCCACTGAGAGATCTTCAGACTTTTACACTGAGATGTACAGCAAATATACTACTTTTCTACTTGCAATTTGTTAGCCCTAGGCAGAATTCTGTTCTAGACAGAATGGAACCAAAATTCTAGAAGATGAACCCATTCTGTACATGGCTTTATAAATATGAACCAGCAGAAATGCATATAAATCTTTGGAAAAAGAAAGAAGAAAAAAAAAAGAAAAGTCTTTGTTAACAAAAATATTTAGACTCATAAAGACCATTAAATAAGGGCTCGATAGATGTACCTTTTTTTTTTTTTTTTTTTTTTTTTGTATCATGGACTCCACTTCTCAGACAACAAGTTTTCTGAGGAGTTATCCCTTACTAGCCTTTATTTATGTCTAGTTTTTGAATATTTTTTGTGCTGTGAAGCAGTCATCAAGAATTCATCTCAATGTACCATTAGAGAATAACCTAATCCTCTTGTCAAAGAGGAGGACAATTATTTTCTTTGAATAGCAATTTCATGAACAGAAGATCCGCTTTTTTGTTTTAGTTGAAAAGCTCAGGATGTGCTAGTAAAGCTCCCAATGCATATGTTGTCTCTGGAGATTTTGTCAAAGTGTCTGGGCCATGAACCATGGCCCAGAAGAATTTAAGGGATAGATAAAGAAGTCAGGCAAATAATACATAAATAACACAAGCTGGTAGCTGAATTTGAAAACATTTTTCCAGCATTTTTTTTTTGGCAAGTATTTTCTTTTCAAACTAAGATCCTCCACTTAGGCTAAAGTGAACAACTCACATACATTTACAAGTTTTCTACAGTCAGAAGTGATCTGTCTGGAAGTAACAGTCCATTCTCTCTTTTGCTTGGAAGTCAGGCCAAATAGTTGAAGATATTGAGTTTTTTTGTAATACAGCCAGTAAACCTTTTGTTTTCTTCTTTTCTGAAACCCTTTAATAAGCCACAGAGCACACTAGCAAAACAAAAATGCATAATTTTGAAATACATTTTCTTTCTCTTCTGTTTAGCAAGCAAAAATAATCATGAGGTTGCATCAAATATATTTACCTTGTTAACTGTTCTAGACATGAAATGGAAATCTATATAAACCCAGAGAAAAAGAAAAGAGAAGAAATAAAGTTATAAAAGTAATTGTAATAAAGTCACAGCATACATTTCAAGCAATTTTAGAAATGTTCAGCTTCTGTTCAAGAAGGTAACCGGGTACTGTTTTTCAGTCTTCTGTTTACCACGCTTTTCTATTTTGCTGTCTCAAAAGTTCTTAGATATTTGTAAATCCTATTCTGATCCTTAAAGAGCTGTTTTGGTTTGTTTTCATTCATATGCTTGAAATGAATCTTGAAAGTTATCAGCTTATACCAACAGCATATATCTGCAGCAGTAACAACAATCATCACCTCAGCACTAAGAGCAGACACTTCAAAGACTATGTTTCCAGATTGTACACATGCTGAAAAACTCATGTCACTTTAAAACAAAGCAGATTTTTTTTTTTTTTGAGAAAATAAGTATGAGACCTTACAAACTGATGTGACGTTGCATACCCAGTCTGAAAATAGTGACTATGAGGAGCTTGATTTAGGGACAAAATAAGATAATTCACATTCAAAATACGTATTAAGCAGAACTGCTTATTCATTCTCCAGAGCATCGACTTAGAATCATGGGAGTAGTATTATTGTTTTGACAAGTATGAATATGAATGATATTTTTTTTTTTTGTGCAGAGTAATGGCTTTGATAACATTTTGCCTTTATCCATCATTTCTGAATAGCTGAGAAGGGATTTAGAAGCTTTTATGTAAAATGGAAAAAACAGCCCCCCCATTGCTTTATATCCCTCACTGATATATGTTTAGAGTTAAAATATATGAAGTGAATCACAGAATCACACAATCATCTAGGTTGGAAGAGACCTCCAAGATCACCGAGTCCAACCTCTGATCTAACACTAAAAAGTCCTTCACTAAACCATATCAGTAAGCTCTACTTCTAAATGTCTTTTAAAGACCTCCAGGGATGGTGACTCCACCACTTCACTGGGCAGTCCATTCCAGTGCCTAACAACCCTTTCAGTAAAGAAGTTCTTCCTAACATCCAACCTAAACCTCCCCTGGTGCAACTTTAGCCCATTCCCCCTCGTCCTGTCACCAGGAACGTGGGAGAATAGACCTATCCCCACCTCGCTACAGCCATCTCTAAGGTACCTGTAGAGTGCGATAAAGTCACCCCTGAGCCTCCTCTTCTCCAGACTGAACAATCCCAGCTCCCTCAGCCGCTCCTCGTAAGACTTGTTCTCCAGACCCCTCACCGGCTTCATTGCCCTTCTCTGAACTCACTCGAGCATCTCAATGTCCTTGTAGCGAGGGGCCCAAAACTGAACACAATACTCGAGGTGCGGTCTCACCAGAGCCAAGTAAAGGGGGACAATCACTTCCCTAGCCCTGCTGGCCACACTGTTTCTTATGCAAGCCAGGATGCTGTTGGCCTTCTTGGCCACCTGAGCACACTGCTGACTCATATTCAGCCAGCTATCAACCAGTACTCCCAGGTCCTTCTCTGCCAGGCAGCTTTCTAACCACTCATCTCCCAGCCTGTATCTCAGCTTGGGGTTGTTGTGCCCCATGTGCAGGACCCAGCACTTGGCCTTGTTGAACGTCATACAGTTGATTTCAGCCCATCGGTCCAGCCTATCCAGATCCTCCTGCAGAGCCTTCCTACCCTCGAGCAGATCAACACGTGCACCAAACTTGGTGTCGTCTGCAAACTTACTGAGGGTGCACTCGATCCCCTCATCCAAATCATCAATAAAGATATTAAAGAGAACTCGCCCCAGTACTGAGCCCTGGGGGACTCCACTAGTGACCAGCTTCCAGCTGGATTTAATTCCGTTCACCACGACTCTTTGGGCCCAGCTACCCAGCCAATTTCTAACCCAACAAAGCATACGCCAGTCCAAGCCACGAGCAGACAGTTTTTTCAGGAGAATGCTGTGGGAAACAGTGTTAAAAGCCTTACTGAAATCAAGGTAGACCACATCCACAGTCTTTCCCTCATCCGCCCAGCGTGTCACTTTGTCATAGAAGGAGATTAGGTTCGTCAAGCAGGACCTGCCTTTCATAAACCCATGCTTACTGGGCCTGATCACCTGGTTGCCCTGCAAGTGCCGCGTGATGACATTCAAGATAATGTCCTCCATGAGCTTCCCTGGCACTGAGGTCAAACTAACAGGCCTATAGTTAGCAGGGCTTTCATATGTTAGACTTATTACCCAACGTAAGTCAAGTTCAGTTCTTGTATCTTAACCTCTTTCCCTTTATATTAAATATATATATATTTATATATATATATATTCATTTTAAATTAGGAAAAACAAAAATTATTTATATGCACAAAATAATGCTGGACATACACAATTCAACAAAGAGATTACCTGAAGGAAAATAGCCAATAAGATTGCAAGGTCTTTTACCTGGAACAATACGTTTAGGTTAACCATTAGCTTCAGTTCTTGACCAATATTGTACTCAGGCTATAACACTGATTGTCTTACTATAACAGGCTTTAAATAAATGGAGCAAGAGCTTTAGTGATCCCAAGTCTTGGAGAGAAAAAATGTCTTTTCCTAGGCTGTGAAAAGAAGTCCTTTCTTTGGGAAGGCACACATTTACAAAATATCAAAGACTTGGATTTATGCACTTACCAGCCTCTCACCATTATCCAGTTGTGATTATACTAACATATGAATGTATTTAACTGGCAGCTCTCTCTATAGCAATTGTTCATCTCCCAGACTGGAAACAGATTCCAGAAAACACGCTTAATGATTTTCATGAGAATAAAGCAGGGGAAAAAGAGACAATGAAGAATTAGTCTGGTTCCTGCCTCTCACATATATCTGTGAAACATGTTGAACAGACATTGGGCATTGTTTTTGGTTTTGTTTAGATATAATGAAAGTTCACAATGCATGCAAAGGTCTGTGCCTGGAGCAGCTATTCATTTGGATTCCTCTTTAATAAAGCAGTATCAATATCTCTGTAAATAAATGTAAGACCGAAGTTGCCAGAACTACCCAGTATGAGGAAAAGAGGAAGAGAGATGTAAGCACAAATGAAGAGTAAGCCCACATAACAGACCAGTCTCTCAAATTTTCTTTCCCAGACTGTGCTTAACAGTATAGTTACAGAAGTTCTGTCCACAACTATCTGAAAAACAATTTTAGAAGGAAGAAAATTCAATCTCAGGAAAGCACACGGGTCTGATGAAAAAAAAAGTTGTTCTGTCTTGCTCTCATGACCACAAGGTTTCTGTTTAGTTTCTCTAGTAAATGTTCCTGTGCCTACAGTAGCATCTTTCTGGCCAGAACCTAACCAAAATGTGACTGGTGTGTTTTTGAAGGATTTAGGTTGAACAATTGTCAAAATGCAAGTTGTGTGTTTTCACTGTTTCCCAATTAGTTTATGTGATTATGTCAATGACGATTTTACTGAGAAAAACAATTTTAAAATGGGAACATCTCCAGCCATATCAAAGCTGAGGTGTGCTGTCTCAGGTGTATCACACATTTATGACATTCATTAGATTTCTAAACTTTGAAAACTTTTCGCAGATTTCAGTGACTTGATCATACCACTGTTATTTAAAAAATAAATATATATATATTTATATATATATATATGTTATATATATATGTTATATATATATTATATATATATATATACATATATATAGGAACAAAGCCTTCATTAGCTTTGGACTTAAGCTACTGCAGGCTTAATTCCTAACTAGGCACAGGTATGTCAAGAAAATGATTTTAAATAAGTAGTTGAAAAATAAAAATGTATCTTATGTATCAGTATCTTATACTGACACAATGAACAGTATACTTATTTACATAGTTGTCTACATTAAAAAAAAAAATGGTCTCTCTGCATTCATAATTCTATCAGTGTGAGTATGCATATAACTCAGAAAATCTCAGATGGGGAAAAAATTAGAACCCACCCCGTGAATGGCTGAGTAGGCTGTTTATACACACATCCCACACTGGTACTCCATTTCCACCCAGAATATCTTGTTGTAATAGAGGCCGTTGTTGAAGCTAGTCTGTCTAAACAAAACCAATCTACATAAGAAAACAGCAGGAAAACTACAAACCCCAGTGAAACCCCCTTTTCTGTCTCTAGCCCAACCTTTCAACTTCTTACATTCTTTAGAGGATTAGCTCAATAGTGCCTGCCATGCAACAAAAAAAAGTTACTCAGAGGGCTAGACTATCCTGGAAAGGCCAGCCAGAGCAGCTTATTTATTTGTTTATGCCTCTGCCATAAACATCCTGAACTGCCATTATTTTAACTCTTCCAGGCCACAGGGTTCTGTAGTGATATAATTTGCATGAGATGCCTTATCCATAAGATTTCAAAAACAAAGGGTAAATATTCCTATAAAAGAAAATGGAAAGGGCAATACGTATCTTCAGTCAAGTATGGACAACCTACACCTGAGAAACCTGCAATGTGTTCTGCTTCAGGGACATACCCAGACTTAATTTTTTCCCACGTATTCCAACCTACAAGAGGAGTTGATGAACAAGTGGAATGGCCTAAATAGAGGCCTCTGCGCTCTCTTCTCTGTAAAGAAAACAAATAAAAGCAGCTGCTGTGCCCACCAACCCAGAACCTCTGGTTGTACACATACTTTATATGGTTCATAAAATGAGTACTAATATTTTTTCCTTTCTCTTTGTGGCATGTGCACTCGTCTTCCCTTGCTAATGTGATCACATGACCACTCCATAATCTCAAATTTTTCATCAACTACTTATCTGCCATCTGACAGTTATTTTTTATGTTTCACACATAGCTGGTGAGGATTTCACATGTATCTGCACATCTCTCTTTCTCAATGTCAGATGGATTGCTTAGGAGAACAGAGAATTAGAGTTGTGTTTTAGGGTAACTAATAATGTCTGTAATAGAGATGATCACTAGCCTGAGTAAAATGGCAATTAAGTTTATGAAATGTGTAAAGTACCAAGTGCATTTTATCACAAAAGACATTGAGAAAGATAACTTTTATTACTGTGCAGCTCTCTAATAGGTCAATCAATTATAATTTTTTGAATATTGTTGAGTGATAAATCACTATCTATGAGGGAAAATCTTTCTGGCATTTTTATTATGAATTTATGATCATTAATGATTAAGAATGAGGAATCCTCTTGGTTTTACCTCCTGCCTGTAATTTCGCAGCTGGATTCTGCATTAGCAATTAAGTGCTGGGCTAGTTCCTGACACCTTGCTCTACCTTTGCCTATTGCTCAAGGAATAAATAAATTAAAAAAAAAAAAAAAGATAAATAAAAAATAATTAAAAAATTACTAAGGCAGTATGAAGACAGAACAGTATGTCTCTAGAATAAAGGAGCGTTTCCAAACAGTGTATGTGACTTCCACCCCTCATATTAGACTGCTCCCCCAGGTGCATCTGGCTTAACACTCACAGTTCCTCAGGGTCTGCTGGTTTTGCCTTCTGTTAGAGTAGCAATGTCAAGCTGCTCTGAATTTTCCCAGGGCTGATTCAAGTCTGGATTGAGCCAGGATTTAAGAAACTAGAAACTTACTTGGAATTTTTCCTTGTTTTCACTAATATCCTTATTATTCTACCTCGTATACTGGGAATGTGTTTTTCTGACAGCAACCAATAATTAATCCATCAAGAAGTTAATGCAACTAATAGCTCCTTTCAACATCTCTCCTCAGGACAGGACTCGAGATATGACCTTTATGAACAGACTTTACTACCTGACTAGGTGATTTTGCGGTCTTAAAGACAACCTCAACACTGAAAAGCTGAAAAAAACATGGTGCTTTTTTAGTGCCTAAAATTAATCTTCAGAAGAGATTAGCATCCCGTTATGTCTCTACTGCCTGAGACTGAGACATTTGAACAAACACAGACCATCAAAGAAGCTTCATTTATTGCTTAGCTTGAAAACTAATTTTTCTTCCTCTGACTATACACAGCTGTTTCTATATTTCAAGTTCACCTTCTGACAGAAACTGATTCTCTTACTATTAGAAAATATATTAATCCCAGAAAGTATTTGTGCCACTACAAGGCATATGTAGAGTCACTGAGGGGAGGCTGTCCAGTAGATTCAGAAATGACCTAACCCACCTTTAAGGAGTGGGCACAAAAGGCACCCTTTGAAGCACTGGCTGTGATCTGAGGAACCACACTAAACATGAACAGCTGTAAGCATTGTATCCTATACCCACACAAGTGGAACATGCCGGCAATATTCCCAGAGGCACAGTAATATGTACAGATACAATGCCTCCAGCATTTCCATAAAAGCATTTCCCAGACTTCTTCAATGGTTACCACATTTCTTACTCCATCTTTAAACATTATACTGTGCTTAAGTGACCTGTTTTCTCATGTTTCTTAATATTAAATTGTTAATTGCTTTCCCAGTCTAGAATCTGAGGGCAGTTACACAAACATTAAAGCTTTTTTTTTTTGATGAAACTATGAATTCTCAATGAGGATGGGCTGGGGAACTTTTCCCCTTGAAATCAAAATCATTTAAAAACAAAAGGCAGGATTCTATTGCACAAATGTAAGACCAAAATAATAATAAATAATAATAATAATAATAATAATAATAATAATACAAAGAGAAATGGCCCACTTAGGTGAGCAAGAAAATGATAGAGTTGTGGAATGACTCCTCTCATATTTACATTGTTTAGTTCTCAGTTTAAACTTTCATCTGAAATTTGGGTTTTGACAGTCTTGCTACAGGCTAGCCTGTTTTATTCAATGTTTTTGCCAGTTGTCAAGAGAGAATTTGAGGTGCCAGTGCTTCAGGATGACTAAAACACATGAAAGATAGAGCAACTGCCTTTTTGAGATTCTGGCTTTGTTGCTGTTAAATTGAAATGACAATGACTTTTAATTGTGTATGTGCATGTATATATATTTATAATGTCAGCTTGCTCAGCTTCTGAAAAAGAACTAATGAGTAAGCAACACCCAGTAATCCTTAACCAAAGATATTTTTACTGAAGGAAAATAGCAAAGAGAGCTCTTTCTAGTTTCAGAGCTGCAGCAAGTGCCATATGGGAATCCTTATTGTCCACAGTATCCGTGATTACAGAACGCATTGCAATAATAAGTAACAGCTGGAAGGAAAGTGGGACTGTTTGCTCAGGAAGGCAGAGGGGAAGGTTTTCATCATTTCTGGCAATGCTGACTTCACCAGAGGAGGCCATAGCATGATTTCTAGATGCTGAAAGTACTGCAGTGGGAGGACGCTTATTCTTGTAATTAAAGAGGTATAGCAGAGGGAATCTTTCTTTCATTTCCCCATGGAGGAACACTCCCTTTGAAAGACATATGATTGCCAGGAACCAGGGATCCAGCAGTGCAAATCCTTCCCAGCATCATGTCTCAGTGTCTCAGCATTAGGAGAGGCATAATTGAGTACTCACAGTATTAAAGACAGAAAAAGGAGAAAAAAAAAAAAAAAAAGTTCCTCTAAGTTCTGATCAAAAACACACTGAAATTAATGGAAAGAATCTCACTAATTCCAAAAAGATTTTGATCCTACCACGGTGCACTTAAACAAGATTTTCATCTTGTTTTTTACCTGCAGAATTTTCCATTTGCCACAACAAAACTCAAGACAAGAAACTATGCAGAGGTGAGGAGGTTTACAGTTTATTTTGTTAGTCCAGATATACCAACACAAAGAGAACAGACTGGTTGTCCGGTGTTTATGTTCATACAGACAACAAGGTAGTGGAGAAAATAGGTGAATCTTGTCATAGTGATCTCTTTAGTTTATAAGAAGAGAGCTGTCAAGTGACTTAAAAACACAGAACTCTTGTCAAAAAAAAGCAGAAAAGCTCCCATGGGGCAAAGGGTATGGGAGCAGGAAAAAAGGATTGCTGAGGTACACACCCACAAGCAGAATGTGAGGTCAATGAGTAGACAGGAAGATGAAAACAGAAATGTTTATTACCTCACAATGAAAAAGAGACATAGAATAGAAAGGAAAATTCTACAGAAATAAAAGATATACTTGACATGCTGAGAGGAAAAGAAGACAAAGATATCATGGTAAGTTTTCTACATATTTAGGTAGACTTTAGATATTTAGTAGAGGAAAAAGGAGACAAAACTATATAGGCTGAAGCAGCTGATCAACACTACCATCAGTCCAGAGAACAGATTACTGAAGCTAGGAACACATTTGTGAGGAAAAACACCTTTAGATGAGGTGCTATGGATAAAAAGGTAAGAAGGCTTTATAATATCAAAGCAAAACATGTTATAATAAATGAGAATATGGGATGAGTCAATATACTCAAAACTGCTTTTAGATTCCCTCTTATTTAAATTAGGGATTACTGTACCAGAAGTTACACTCAGAAGTTCAGTCCTAAAGCTAATGGGAAGCTTGTTTTGCGGTCAGATTGGACCTTGCTTTATCACAGAAGTTAGTTCTTATGTGTAACACATTTTTCCCCTCAGATACAAGAAGCACAAAACTGAACCTTGAATCATAGGTGATCTTTCAGAATATAAGGCAATGTTGGATCTACTCTGATTGCATGTTTCACGATACATGATTTGCTGTACTTATTATCTTCACTCATTCTTGACTTGACTTTTCTTTAATGTGTAAGCGTTTCAGTATTCAGTTTTCCTAACAGTAGTGTGAGAATGCAGCTATTTTCAAGAGTGCAGCTAGTGTTATTTCAGCAGGATTTCGCGAGGTGAACTCAAAAATGGGCATTACTTTACTCAACTTGTTTCATATCTTTATATGAATATCTTTATATAGTAGACTGTAGTCAGCAGAAATGTAACTAAACTTAAGCCCTGTGTAACACGTCAATTTCAGCCACAAAAGAGCTATGAGCTTGGTGTACAATAACTGTACACACCAACCAACCTGCATATTTCTGACAAAAGTAGACTGAAGATCCCTCCGCGCCCATTTCCCAATCAGAAATGACAAGGGAAGTTGTCTTCAAATCACAGTTACCGAGCCATTGCAGATCTGTCTAACACCACAGTGCTTTCATAAATTCTGTGGGTTTCTGAATGGGTAATAGGTGATGGAGAATGATTATATTTCACATTTTTTCTTAAAGATTATTTTATATTTCAACAAGCTGCAGATTTGTTTATGTAGCAAGAAGCAAGCAACTAACTAATGCGTGCTTTTACAATATGAAAGAAAATTTGATATAAAGGTTACCAAGGCAAGATAGATGCACGAACAGAACTGACTAGCAAGACGTACAGAGTAATGTTGTGTTGAGGCTGCATTCTCACTGCTTCTTTTTGCAGTCCTCTCTCTTGGTATCTTTGAGACTCACCTGTCCATAACAACTCTTGGTTTTGATCAATGATCATAATCTTGTTCTAAAACTTAACATACAGGTAGTCCTTAGAACAAGCCAGATTTCCTTTTCCACTAATCCACGTTTCCTTGCTATTTTCAAACACTCTTGGAGTTAGAAAATGTAAAAAGAGTATCAATGCCAATTAAAGAAAATTTTCTCCAGCTGTTACCGGACTACTTAATACACTGTATGTACATTCTATGTACTGATTCCACAACATCATGTTTGTATACACATTGTCTTGCTCAATAACAGGAACACAACAACCATACATCCCATTTAAGAAAAAAAGTAATTTCTCATAAAGATTCTAGTGGTTACAACAATTCAGAGAAAGTTCAATAGATCCAAAACCAAACTGGCAATGTCTATACAACCAGAACATCATAAGTGTGGTCTCATAGCTCTTTTCTTCTAAAAGGGAACACTATTTCATATTAAACCATTTATTTTGGACTGGCCTTCCAGGTGAAGTGCAAGAAAGAAAATGCATTGAAATTGTCCGATATGAAGGTAACAAACAGATGAATCACCACTGCCAGACCTGTATCCAAGCGATAAGAGTAGCTAAGGGATAGAAGCTGGTATTTTGGCTACTGTTATGTTCTGGAAATAAAGAAAAAAATTCCTTCATGTTTACCACACCCTCTCCTTTTCCATCTATAATGAAGAGCTAATGTGTCCAGAAATATCTTGCAATTCTAATGGAAAATTTGAAGCAACATAGAATGTCTAATCTCTCATTAATGGAGAAAACCAAAAATCAGTATACACACATTTCAGGCAGGAGGCAATAGTGTTTGCTTGAGTTCTTATGTGATTCCATGGTATGTCTTTAAGCTTCTCTGGACAAAAAGCCGGGTCACTTAAATTCAAGCAGAAGAGAAGGCTTTAGAAAATAAATAGATGACAAAATCAACACTAACCATGGGTGTACATAATAAGTAATGTGATAAAAGTTTTTGCTGTCAGTCTCTGAGGGACTTTATTCCGTGGATGGGAAAGGAAGACAGACTTAAGTGTTCTCATATTATGTAAATCACAAAGTAACACTATTTGTTCTCATGCAATTACTAAATGTTCTACTTGTTTGATTTGAAGCTTAACCTGAAAGTTGTCCCCTACACACACACACAACTGCCCTGCCACCTTCCAAGACCATAATACAAAGACTTAATTCTGAAATAATGCATTCTTTTCTGTGGTAATTTGACAGCCCCACAGAGGCTGTTTCTCTCCAGTTTCTTGCAGAGCTATGACACAGAACAGTAGACTGGGGAAAACAACCTCTTCCAAATAAAGACCAAAAATATCTAGAAAACACTTCTGTATCTAATATTCCAGTTGCATCTGCCCAGTGCTAGAATTTCCCTTTCTATAAGCTTTAGAAAAAGCGGAACAGGTTCAATGTCACCTCAACAAATCCAATCTTCAATCTGTTCCTTTATCTGCCTGCTCATTCTTATATTAACCTGCATTTAACTTCTGGCTCCAAGTTTATCATTTATTTAGCCATCCTGAGAACAAACAATCTTGTTCTAAAATAGGTTCCTAGAAAATGCTAACCATATTATTTCGGTTATATTCATGATGGTGGGAAGGGAAGGGAAGGGAAGGGAAGGGAAGGGAAGGGAAGGGAAGGGGGAAGGGAAGGGAAGGGAAGGGAAGGGAAGGGAAGGGAAGGGAAGGGAAGGGAAGGGAAGGGAAGGGAAGGGAAGGGAAGGGAAGGGAAGGGAAGGGAAGGGAAGGGAAGGGAAGGGAAGGGAAGGGAAGGGAAGGGAAGGGAAGGGAAGGGAAGGGAAGGGAAGGGAAGGGAAGGGAAGGGAAGGGAAGGGAAGGGAAGGGAAGGGAAGGGAAGGGAAGGGAAGGGAAGGGAAGGGAAGGGAAGGGAAGGGAAGGGAAGGGAAGGGAAGGGAAGGGAAGGGAAGGGAAGGGAAGGGAAGGGAAGGGAAGGGAAGGGAAGGGAAGGGAAGGGAAGGGAAGGGAAGGGAAGGGAAGGGAAGGGAAGGGAAGGGAAGGGAAGGGAAGGGAAGGGAAGGGAAGGGAAGGGAAGGGAAGGGAAGGGAAGGGAAGGGAAGGGAAGGGAAGGGAAGGGAAGGGAAGGGAAGGGAAGGGAAGGGAAGGGAAGGGAAGGGAAGGGAAGGGAAGGGAAGGGAAGGGAAGGGAAGGGAAGGGGAAGGGAAGGGAAGGGAAGGGAAGGGAAGGGAAGGGAAGGGAAGGGAAGGGAAGGGAAGGGAAGGGAAGGGAAGGGAAGGGAAGGGAAGGGAAGGGAAGGGAAGGGAAGGGAAGGGAAGGGAAGGGAAGGAAGGGAAGGGAAGGGAAGGAAGGGAAGGGAAGGAAGGGAAGGGAAGGGAAGGGAAGGGAAGGGAAGGGAAGGGAAGGGAAGGGAAGGGAAGGGAAGGGAAGGGAAGGGAAGGGAAGGGAAGGGAAGGGAAGGGAAGGGAAGGGAAGGGAAGGGAAGGGAAGGGAAGGGAAGGGAAGAATTCACAATTCTGAAGTTTTCTTCTGTAATTTACTGTGTAATTTACTGGTAGAGTTTAATATCCTTATCAGTGACAAAAACAGTAGGATTGAGTGCACCCTCAGCAAGTTTGCAGACAACACCAAGCTGATTGGTGCAGTTGATACAACAGAAGGAAGGGATGTCATCCAAAGGGACATGGACAAGCTTGAAAAGTGTGCCCATGTAAACTGCATGAGATTCAACAACTTCAAGTGCGGGGTGCTGCCCCTGGGTCAGGGCAATCACAAACAGGAGTGCAAATTGGGAGAATAAATCATTGAAAGCAGCCCTGCAGAAAAGGACTTGGGGGTTCTGGTGTACGAAAGGCTTGACATGAGCCAGCAGTGCATGCTTGCAGCCCAGAAGGCCAACAGCATCCTGGGCTGCATCAACAGAGGAGTTGCCAGAAGGATGAGGAAGGCAATTGTCTCCCTCTATTCTGCCCTCGTGGTTCCCTGCCCTGGAGTAGTGCATCCAGATCTGGAGCCCCCAGCACAAGTAGGATATTGGTCTGCTAGAACATGTCCAGAGGAGGGCCACGAAGATTATCAGAGAGTTGGAGTACCTCTCCTATGAAGAAAGGCTGAGAGAGCTGGGGCTGTTCAGCCTGGAGAAGAAAAGGCTCTGGGGTGACCTCATTGCAACTGTTCAGTACTTGAAGGGGGCTTATAAAAAAGATGGAGAGCAACTCTTTGCTCAATCAGATATTGACTGGATGAGGGGCAATGGTTTTAAACTAAAAGAGGGGAGATTTAGATTAGAGGTTGGGAGGAAATTCTTTACTCAGAGGGTGGTGAGGCACTGGACCAGGTTGCCCAGAGAGGTTGTGAATGCCCCATCGCTGGAGGTGTTCAAGACCAGGTTAGATGAGGCCCTGAGCAACCTGATCTAGTGGTTGGTGTCCCTGCCCATGGCAGGGGGGTTGGAACTAGATGATCTTTAAGGTCTCTTCCAATCTGAGACATTCTATGATTCTATGATATGAGTTATAGTAGCTGACAATACTTGGTGCCCTTACTGGCAGACTAAGCAAAGAAACCATGGTTTACTCAAGCAAAACTACTAATCCTTCTCCATTGGGAAAGTTTCTCTGAGTCAGAATTGTTGTATATTAATGGAACTGCATGGGCTGGCTTGTACTTCTACTGCTTTTATTATGTCTGTACTTCCATCACGTTTCTGTGTTTCATGTACTTTTCAAAGAGCATCTTGATACCTCACTGAAAATAAAGGTGTGCCCTAATCTACTAAATAGTACTGAAAGAGGAGGAGAGCTGGAATATATGAGGAAAAAAAAAAAAATAAGTACTGTGCCTACACTGAGAAGTAACCAAACAATTTGCTGCAAATCAGAAGAAGCCAAAGGCTAGATTAGTGTCTTAAAATAAGTCAGAGATGACAGGCTTTCTCCACTCCCTGACTGGTAGATACCAGTCAAGATACTAAGGTTTAATTCAGTCAAAAAATTTTTCAGTTCCTGCATATACACTAAGACTTTGAAACTGTAATTTGAATAAGACCAGCTCAGCCACAAGAATGTAAATTACATTGCATATTTCCTCAGTCTTTCATACGCAGGGATGTCACCCACAAGAAATTGCACAACTCTATCAAGAATTTGTTTTACAATCCAGAGCATCCTTATGATTATTTTTTTTCTCCAACTCCTTCTAATTCCAGCTACAGGTAACCATCTTAAGAAACACAATAATCCTTCACTCTTCATTGAATACAGTCCATTAAAATAAATTAGCATAAGAGAGCTGGGGATAAAAAGAAATAATTTGAACTTTATTGAATCATAGTAAGAAAAGATGTTATTCAGGAATCTCAAATATATCAACACAGATTCTACCAAAGTAATCTTACTTCTGATTAACTTCAGCTGTAATATTCACCACCTGAATCTCTGCTGACATTAACCATTTAAGGAAGGGGTGTTGCTCTGGAGCAGCTGTTTGGGACAGTACAAAATCAGTACTACCCTGAAGTCACTCCAC